>NW_004443937.1:1154535-1230753 GCF_000243295.1 Trichechus manatus latirostris
ATATTTGACAAAGGCCCAAAGTCCATTAATTGGGGAAAAGACAGTCTCTTTAACAAATGGTGCTGGTATAACTGGGTATCCATCTGCAAAAAACTGAAACAAGACCCATACCTCACACCATGCACAAAAACTAACTGAAAATGTATCAAAGACTTAAATATAAAATCAAAAACAGTAAAGATCATGGAAGAAAAAATAGGGACGATGCTAGGAGCCCTAATACATGGCATAAACAGAATACAAACCATAAGTAAAAATGCACAAGCACCAGAAAAGAGATTAGGTAACTAGGAGCTCCTAAAAATCAAACACTTATGCTCATCAAAAGACTTTACCAGAAGAGTCAAAAGACAACCTACAGACTGGGAAAAAAATTTTGGCTACGACAGATCCAATCATTGTCTAATCTCTAAAATCTACAAGATACTGCAAAACCTCAACAGCAAAAAGGCAAATAACCCAATTAAAAAATGGCAAAGGATATGAACAGGCACTTTGCCAAACAAGATATTTAGGCGGCTAACAGACACATGAAGAAATGCTCACGATCATTAGCCATTAGAGAAACGCAGATCAAAATTACAATGAGATATCATCTGACCCCGAGGAGGCTAGCATTAATCCGAAAAACACAAAATAATAAATGCTGGAGAGGTTGTGGAGAGACTGGAACACTTATACACTGTTAGTTGGAATGTAAAATGGTGCAGCCACTTTGGAAATCGATTTGGTGCTTCCTTGAAAAGCTAGAAATAGAAGTACCATCTGATCCAGCTATCCCGCTCCTTAGAATATATCCTAGAGAAATAAGAGCCATCACACGAATGGATATATGCACACCTATGTTCACTGCAGCATTATTCACAATAGCAAAAAGGTGGAAACAACCTAGGTGCCCATCAACAGACAAATAGATAAACAAATTATGATATATCCCCACAATGGAATACTACACAACAGTAAAGAACAATGATGAGGCCATGAAACATAACATGGAGGAATCTGGAAGGCATTATGCTGAGTGAATTTAGTCAGTCACAGAAGGACAAGTATTGTATAAGACTACTATTATAAGAACTCAAGAAAAGGTTTAAACACAGAAGCAAACATCCTTTGATGGTTATGAGGGTCGGGAGGGAGAGTGAGGGTTATTTACTAAATAGTGGATAAGAATTATCTTAGGTGAAGGGAAGGACAGCACACACTACAGGGGAAGTCAGCACAACTGGACTAAACCAAAGCTAAGACGTTTCCTGAATACAGTCAAACACTTTGAGGGACAGAGTCGCAGGGCTAGGGGTCTGGGACCATGCTGTCAGGAGACTTCTAGGTCAGTTGGCATAACAAAGCTTATTAAGAAAATGTTCTGCATCCTACTTTGGTGAGTGGCGTCTGGGGTCTTAAAAGCTTGCAAGCCGCCATCTATGATGCATCAATTAGTCCCAACCTTCTGGAGTAAAGGAGAATGAAGAACACCAAAAACACAAGGAAAGTGTTAGCCCAAGAGACAGAAAGGGCCACGTAAACCAGAGACTTCATCAGCCTGAGACCAGAAGAACCAGATGGTACCCAGTTACCACCAATGACGGCCATGACAGGGAACACAACAGAGAGTCCCAGATGGAGCAGGAGAAAGGTGGAGTGCAGAACTCAATTTCTAGTAAGAAGACCAGACTTAATGGTCTGACTGAGACTGGAGGAACCCCGGGAAGCATGGCCCCCAGATTCTGTATCAGCCCAGAACTAAAACAGTTTCCGAGGCCAGCCCTGCAGGTAGGGATTGGACTGGACTGTGGGACAGAAAGTGATGCTTGTGAAGAGTGTGCCTCTTAGCTCAAGTAGATGCAAGAGACTAAATAGGCAGGTTCTGTCCTGAGGTGAGATGGGAAGGCAGAGAAGGTTAGGAGGTGGTTGATGGGCATGGGGGGAATTGGGTGGAAAGGAGGAGTATGCTGTCACAGTATGGGGGAGCAATTAGGGTCACATAACAGTGTATGTATAAATTTTTGTATTGGAGACTAACTCGAAACATAAACTTCATTTAAACTACAGGAATAAACAACAAGAACAAAAAGTCTTCATTACATCTGGCTAAGACTTAGAAACTTCATCAGCTTTTGGAGTTTCCTGCATTTTGTAAGGGACTACTTATCAGTTATGCCTGTGTTCCTGACAGTGGACCAGGAAATCTTTGACTGGGATTTGTGTTGGTATAGCTGATAAGAAAATTCATTAAACGGCTTTTTATGGAGCTGACAGGATTGGGGACAATACTTAGAGTTAGGAAGAAGTAAGATTATTTTCTTTAGCATGAGACGGGTGCATTGTTGATTGCCTGTGTCATAGAGGAATTTTATTATAATCTTCATCAGTTTATCAATGAGGTGTTCTCCACAAAGAACTTCTTGCTCCTGCCTTTCTTTTCCGTCTCTCCCCACTTTCTGTTGCTTAGCCAGTGGTAGCCATCTCTCTGCTAGAGACCTGTGATTACATTTTCAGTATTGCCTCACTTAAAAATGTTACAAGTTCTGCTAGTGAAGACCACATACTTGACCTTCTTTTTGCTTGAAGCTATGATGAAAATGATTCACTTTCTTTGAGCAGTATTGCCCTGAGAATATTTTTTCTAAGGATAAAAGGCCGTAGATTTTTGGAAATACTGAGTTTTCATTTATCTTGGTTTATCTGTGGTATTGATAAGATCTGCTGTCTCAGAACTTACTCAGAAGTAACAAAAGATCAAAGTGCAGAGAAGACTGCTAAGTCTATAAATTTCACAAACAAAAAGGAATTATTTTTGCCTGTTCTACTTCTCTCTTGAATAGAATTTGAATTGAATGATTATTATGAATTGCTTAAGATTTAATGATGCCTACATTATCAATTTGTACACTTACCCAGGTGTGAAGGATTACGCATACCAGGATAACATGAATGCTATTTAGATTAGGCAGTTTATTACTATAGAAGTTAACTTAGAAGCAGTAACTCACACAGAACTGTGAATGTCTATCTAGGAAGAAAATAGCTCAGCCTACTTTTCAGTGTGTTACAGAATATATTTAAAAGAAAACTGTCAAAATTTGGAAGAAATTAAAGATCATCCTGTATCTTTTTATGTTTCTCCTTTTTATTAATTCCTATCATTGTTTTGTTAATTTGTGAACCCTTCTACCTGCTTGGAAACTCTGGTGGCATAGTCATTAAGAGCTATGGCTGCTAAACAAAAGATCGACAGTTCGAATGTACCAGGTGCTCCTTGGTAAACCCTATGGGGCAGTTCTACTCTGTCCTGTAGGGTCGCTGTCAGTTGGAATCGACTCAACCACAATGGGTTTGCTGTTTTTGGTTCGACATGCTTGAAATAATATTTATCCCTGATGAAAATGGCATAAAGTCTGTTACCTTGTCGGTAAGATGAGCTTTGCTATCTTATATGATAAACACATGATGTATTGAGTCAAATTTTTTATTAGATTCCGAAGACATAACATTGCATTGTAACAAACATAATCAGAACAAACATAGCATAGAGAAAACAAAGAATTATAAAAACTGAACATCCTCATTGAAAGCATGCATAAAGGCAATTAACATGGAGAATTTCTGTTACGCTTGTTAACTTTTCATCATTCTGAAAGTGAAACTAAACAAAACGTTATGAGAGAAATAGCAACTTCGGTTATTAAATATTTATACAAATACTGTAAATGAACAATGTGCATATCAATATTTACATTTTTATTGTCGTAGAAGATATATAACACAGCATTTACCGGTTCAATGTTTTTGTTTTCCATCTCTACTGTCTCAAGAGTTTTTTTTTTTAATTTTATTTATTTTGTCGTTGTTGTGAAGAATATACGCAGCAAAAACATAACACTGATTCAACAGTTTCTACATGTATAATTCAATGACATTGATTACATTCTTTGAGTTGTGCAACCATTCTCACCCTCCTTTTCTGAGTTGTTCCTCCCCCATTAATATAAACTCACTATCCTCAAAAGTTCCTATATAATCTCTTGAGTTGCTGTTGTCAATTTGATCCCATATAGATAGTTTTTAACAGAGCATAGTGCTCAAGGCAGACATTTTTTACTACTTAAGTTAAACTATTGTTTGGTTTTAAGAACAGTTCAGGGGATATTTTTGGTTTAAGGTTTAAAGATTATCTCAGGGTTATAGTTTCAGGGTTTCACCCGGACTTCGTGGTTCCGGAAAGTCTGGAGTCCATGAGAATTTGAAATTCTGTTCTGCATTTTTTCCGTTTTGATCAAGATTCTTCATGGAATCTTTATGTTGTTGTTGTTGTTGTTTAAATGAAGTTTACATTTCAAGTTAGACTGTTATACAAAAATTTACACACACATTGCTATGTGACCCCAGTTGCTCTCCCTGTACTGTGACAGCACACTCCTCCTTTCCACCCCTGTTTCCCCCATGTTCATTCAACCAGCTCTTGACCCTCTCTTCCTTCCCATCTCACCTCCAGACAGAAGCTGCCCATTTAGTCTCTTGTATCTACTTACACCAAGAGGCACACTCCTCATGAGTATCCCTTTATGTCCCACAGTCCAGTCCAATCCCTATCTGAAGAGTTGGCCTTGGAAATTGTTTTGGTTCTGGGCTGATAGAGAATGCAGGGGCCGTGCTTTCTGGGGTTCCTCCAGTCTCAGTCAGAGCATTAATTCTGGTCTTCTTACTAGAGATTGAGTTCTGCACTCCACCTTTCTCCTGCTCCATCTGGGACTCTCTGTTGTGTTCCCTGTCACGGCCGTCATTGGTGGTCGCCAGGTACCATCTAGTTCTTCTGGTCTCAGGCTGATGAAGTCTCTGGTTTATACTGTCCTTCCTGTCTCTTGGGCTAGTACTTTCCTTGTGTCTTTGGTGTTCTTCATTCACCTTTACTCCAGGTGACTGGGACCAATTGATGCATCTTAGGTGGTGGCTTGCAAGCTTTTAAGACCCCAGACGCCACTCACCAAAGTAGGATGCAGAACATTTTCTTAATAAGCTTTGTTGTGCCAGTTGACCTAGATGTCCCCTGAAAGCATGGTCCTTAGACCCCTACCCTTGCTACTCTGTCCCTCAGAGTGTTTGATTGTATTCAGGAAACTTCTTAGCTTTGGTTTAGTCCAGTTGTGCTGACTTCCCCTGTAGTGTGTGCTGTCCTTCCCTTCACCTAAGATAATTCTTATCTACTATCTAGTTAGTAAAACATCCTCCCCCTCCCTCCCCACCCTTATAACCATCAAAGAATGTTTTCTTCTGTGTTTAAAACTTTTCTTGAGTTCTTATAATATTGGTCTTATACAATACTTGTCCTTCTCGACTGACTAAATTCATTCAGCATAATGCCCTCCAGATTTCTCCATGTTATAAGATGTTTCAAGGCTTCATTGTTGTTCTTTATCGTTGTGTAGTATTCCATTGTGTGGATATACCATAATTTGTTTATCCATTCATCTGTTGATGGGCACCTAGGTTGTTTCCATCTTTTTGCTATTGTGAACAATGCTGCAGTGAACATGTGACAGCTCTAATTTCTCTAGGACATATTCCAAGGAGCAGGATAGCTGGATCGTATGGTACTTCTGTTTCTAGCTTTTTAAGGAAGCGCCAAATCGATTTCCAAAGTGGTTGTACCATTTTACATTCCCACCAACAGTGTATAAGTGTTCCAGTCTCCACAACCTCTCCAGCATTTATTATTTTGTGTTTTTTTTTTTTTTTTTTTAATTAATGCTAGCCTTGTCAGGGTCAGATGATACCTGATTGTGGTTTTGATCTGCATTTCTCTAATGGCTAATGATTGTGAGCATTTCTTCATGTGTCTGTTAGCCACCTGAATATCTTCTTTGGCCAAGTGCCTGTTCATATCCTTTGCCCATTTTTTAACTGGGTTATTTGTCTTTTTTTGTTGAGGTTTTGCAGTATCTTGTAGATTTTAGAGATTAGACGCTGATCGGATTTGTTGTAGCCAAAAATTTTTGCCCAGTCTATAGGTTGTCTTTTGACTCTTTTGGTGAAGTCTTTTGATGAGCATAAGTGTTTGATTTTTAGGAGCTCCCAGTTATCTAGTGACTCTTCTGGTACTCGTGCATTGTTGCTTATGGTTCATATTCTGTCTGTGCCATGTATTAGGGCTCCTAGCATTGTCCCTATTTTTTCTTCCATGATCTTTATCGTTTTCAATTTTATATTTAAGTCTTTGATCCATTTGGATTCTTCATGGAATCTTTCATCAAAATGTTCAGTAATGGTAGCTGGGTACCCTCGAGTTCTTGTACTCTCAAGACAAAGGTATTAGTTGCTTCATGGAGGCAATTAGCCATACATTCATATCCTCCTCCTATTTCTGACTCTCCTTCTTCCTCTGTAGATCCAGACTAATAGAGACCAATTGTTGTGCCTTGGATGGCCACTTGCAAACTTTTAAGATTCTAGGCACTATGCAACAATCTAAGAGGTAGAACAGAAGCACTAAACATGATACTAGGCCAGTGAACTGGGATGTCCCGTGAAACTGTGACCCTAAACCTCCAAACTGAGGAACCTAATCCCATGTGGTGTTTGGTTGTATATAAGCAGCCTCAGCAGCTACTCTTTATGTCATTGTGGTAAATATATCTATCACACAACTTTTGCCAATTCAACTTTTGTAAGTATAAAACCTATTGACAGCAATTATAATAATTAGCTGTGCAGCACTACCCTTAATTCATGAAACACATGATATATTTTGATTAATGGTTGTTATGCCTACCACGGAGCTCTGGCAGTGCAGTTGTTAAGAGTTTGGCTTGTAACCAAAAGGTTGGCAGTTTGAACCTACCAGCCACTCCTTGGAAACCCTGTGGGGCAGTTTTACTCTGTCCTGTAGGGTCGCTATGAGTCGCAATTGACTCATCGGCACTGGGCCTGGGTTTTTGTTTTTTTTTTAAATGCCTACCAATGGACTAGATTTCAATATAATGCTCTCATTAGCTTTTAAATTTTGATGACTTAGACACCACAGGGACATTTAGTACTGTGCATGTTCTTAGACTAATTCCTTTATTTACTGTCACACACATTCTCTCAACACCCCAGTGATCACTATGAGACAGGCATTGTTTCAGGTGATGGAATACAAATACAGGCACCATCATACTGTCTTCATGGGAAATTACAGGTTAGTGGACGGAGATATAGGAGAAGAACAGTCTTTAAAATTTAGTGCAGAAATAATGATAGGAGATGCAGTGAGCCATCTTGACTCAGTGGAGAATTGTTCAGGAAGTTGTGTTTGGTCTAGTTGAGTTTTGAGGGATGTTTAGTGAGTTCTGTCTTAGGTATTACACATTGTGCACAGTGTTGTCAAAATACTGTGCAACAACAACACAGTCATGATGAAGTCACAGAGCCGTCTCACTGGAAACAATTGTCAGGTTTGCATCATCTTGATCACTGTGCAAGCACTGTACTTTAGCAGGAAGCATACAGGAGGTAGAGATAGGTGGTCTCTTTTGGTAGTTATTTGTAGTGCAACCAGAGGCCAAACCCTGAGCATCTCTTATCCACCTCCCTTCACTGTGAACTGACAATAACTCCTGTATATGTTCTATAAATGTATGACTTAATGTCCAAACAAGGTCATGGATCTGGAAACATATTTTAAATTGAAAAGTCCTTTAAAATGCAACTGCCTTTTTTCAATAATTATTAATTCAACACCTACTATTCATTGAACTACAGATGGGGAATGAATAGTTTTGTTTTAGTCTTCAAAAAGAAATTTAGCATTTTCTAAGGGTCATTATTGGATCCTATACTTTTTTTTTTTTTTGGCGATGGGGTGCTCAGAAATAATCTTGAATAATTTCATCAGTAATACTGCGTGAGACGTTTTGGTAGGGATGGAATGTAAAAAATGACAGTCCCCAAACTATCATATTCATCCATTTATTCATTTTTATTTCACTCTGTAATACCTATTGGATATAGGCTCTATGCTAGGCATCAGGGATTATACCACATGGATGCCACTTTCATTTAGAGTACAGTGAGAGCTATAGTTACAAATCACATAGTCATGTAGACATAATTACATTCTGTGATAAATACTCACAAGGAGTAACAAGTGTTTTCCTGTAAGAGTTTATAAGAGGAGGGCCTGACTTAGGAGTGTCAGGGGAGCTTTCTCTTAGAAAGATAGATCTAAGTGAGGATCCACAGACGAAATAGGTGAAAATGGGTTAGGAAAGAGAGAGAGCATGCCAGAAGAAACAGTATGTACAAAAGCCATGAAATGGGAAGGAGCATGGCAAACTTCAAGAACTGGAAATACTTCAATGTGGCGGAAGGGTGGAGAGCAAGATGGGGGAAGATGGATCGTGGGAATGTTTGGCAAAGACTAGATGTTATGGATTGAATCGTGTTCCCCAAAAATGTGTGTCAGCTTGGGTAGGCCATGATTCCCAGTATTGTGTGATTGTCCTCTATTATGTGTTCTGTTGTAATTTTTCCCATTGCCTTGTAAATCCTAACCTCTATGACGTTAATAAGGCAGAATTAAAGGTAGTTATGTTAATGAGGTAGGACTCAATCTACAGGATTAGGTTTTATCTTGAGTCAGTCTCTTTTGAGATATAAAAGAATCAAGCAGAGAGGAGAGGGACCTCATTACCAAGCAAGAATGGCCAGGAGTTGAGTGCATCCTTTGTACTTGGGGTCCATGTGTTGAGAAGCTCCTAGACCCGGGGAAAATTGACGACAAGGACTTTCCCCCAGAAGGGACAAAAACAGAAAAACTTCCCCTGAAGCTGCACCCTAAATTCAGACTTCTAGCCTCCTAGACTGTGAGAGTAAGCTTCTGTTTGTTAAAGCCATCCACCTGTGGTATTTCTCTTATAGCAGCATTAGATAACTAAGACACTGGGCAATGCAGGGATTTGTAGGACATTTAAAGACTCTTTTTTCTAATAACTAATGGGAAGACTGAAAAGTTGAAGTAGGGAAAGGACAGGTAGGATCAGGAATGAATGGCGTGAGAAAGCCCTCACTGATATTTCACGTGAGAGATGATGATAGAATGGGGAGATGTGATGGAGGCAGAGAAATGTTAATGAAGTAAAATTGTGTAGATTTAGTAAATGAATTGGCTATGGAGGGTGAGGGAGAAGAAGGTGTATATGACTCCTGTCTTTCTGGATTTTGCAGTTGCATGAATTATCTTGGTGCTGTTCTTTGCCAACACTAGGAGTGGACCATTTAGCGGGGAAGAATTGGTATAGGACTCCCTGAATGGTGCATACAGTTAATGTGGGAAAGGTTGGTCATTCCAGCCCACCCAGAGGTGCCTGAGAAGAAAGAGCTGACAGTCTACTTCTAAAGAATCAGCCGTTGAAAACCCTATGGAGCAATTCTACTCTGACATACACAGGGTTGACATGAGTCAGAATTGACTTGACAGCAACTTGTTTTGGTTTTGTTGTAGAAAGTCATGTATTTGAATTCAGAGATGTTGAGTTTGAGATGCCTTTACAGTGTCCAAACAGAGATGCCATGTGCCACTTGGCTGCATGTGTGTAGAGCCAGAAAAGAGTCTGAAGACAAAATATGGGGGTAACAAAAATGTAAATATACGTACACTTTAAGTCCAAACTACTTTATCATCAGTATCCGCTTGAGATTTAATTTAGAAAGATGGAGTGTAAAATTTTTGAGGGTATGAGAAGGCAGAGGTTTGAAAATCTTGACTAACCCTCATGCCATTTAAAATTGTCATAATTATTGCAATTTAATAATGTTTATAAAAGTTAGAATTCAGGTTTTTAAAGCTGAGATATTTTAAAACATATTTTTATTCTGCACTAAAAATTTTACAGTGATTCTAAAAAAATGATAACAAGGAGTTGTTTTCATGTAGTTTGTGTTGTTAGGTGCTGTTGAGTTGGTTCTGACTTACAGCAACTTACAGCAACACTATGTACGCCCAGTCCCGCGCCATCCTCACAATCGTTGCTATATTTGAGCCCATTGTTGCAGTCACTGTGTCAATCTATCTCATTGAGGGTCTTCCTCTTTTTCGATGACCCTCTACTTTACCACGCATGATGTCTTCCAAGTATTGGTCCCTCCTGATAACATGTCCAGAGTAAGTGAGATGAAGTCTCACTATCCTCACTTCTAACGAGCGCTCTGGCTGTACTTTTTCCAACACAGATTTGTTTGTTCCTCTGCAGTCCATGGTATATTGAGTATTCTTTGCCAACATCATAATTCAAAGGCATCAGCTGTCCCTTGGTCTTCCTTATTCGTTGTCGAGCTTTTGCATGCTTGGATCAGGCGTACCTTAGTCCTCAAAGTGACATCTTTGCTTTTCAACCCTTTGAAGAGGTCTTTTACCGCAGATTTGCCCAAGACAATACGTGATTTGATTTCTTGACTGCTGCTTCCATGGGCATTGATTGTGGACCCAAATAAAACGAAATCCTTGACATCTTCATTGTTTCTCCATTTATCATGATGTTGCTTATTGGTCCAGAATTGTGAGAATTTTTGTGTTCTTTAGGTTGAGGTCTAATCCATACTGAAGGTTGTAGTCTTTGATCTTCCTCAGTGTTTCAAGTCCTCTTCACTTTCAGCAAGCAAGGTTGTGTCATATGCGTATTGCAGGTTGTTAGTAAGTCTTCCTCCAGTCCTGATGCTGCATTTTTCTTCATATAGTCCAGCTTCTCAGATTATGTTCTCAGCATACGTATATAAAATATACTAAATATCTCAATGTGGTAACTATGTGTAGATGCTATGTGATCTGTTGTTGTTATTGTGCCATCGGTTAGACATAGCGACCCTGTGTGAAAGAGTAGAATTGCCCCATAGGGTTTCCTAGGCTGTGATCTTTACAGGAGCAGATGTAGTTAATAAGGAATGGATATTAATTGTTGCTTTTTATGGTCTTATGAAATTTGTCCTTTAATTTCAAATAAAACAGCATTTTGACTTTCATATGAAGTTCATATCCTTCATTTTGATTATTTGGACATACTACAATATTCGTATTTCTTGCTCATTTCAGATATTTAGATATAAATCAGCCTATAGACCTTTTTTTATAGATTCACTGTGACAATTTTCTTGCTTATCAGGATAAGTTATTAAACAGGTTAAGGAATATCATGATAAAATCAGGTCCTCTGTAATTCAGCGGGAAAGGCTTTTCCTAACTTGACTTGCCATTGAGACTGGGTAAATAGTAATCCATTTTCTAAAACGAGCGATATACCTGGAATACAAGTGACTATTAAAAAAAAAAAGATTTATGCTTTATTCTAAAATCTTTCCATTTCTTTGTGGGTGATGTGCAATTGAACTTGAGATGAATATCGTATGTTGGGGTATGTATGTTTATTTAAATTAATAAATATGTAACATATAATAAATATCTAAATGTAATGAATATATGTATATGCTATGTGATATGTTGTGGTGTGTCATCAAGTTGATTCTGACACATAGCTACCCTATATGACAGAGTATAACTGCTCCATAGGGTTTCCTAGGCTGTAATCTTTACAGGAGCAGATGCCAGGTCTTTTCTCCTTTTCTTGAAATGACTGGTGGGTTCCAATCGCTCACCTTTCAGTAAACAGGTGAGTGCTTAATCATTGAGCAACCAGGGCATCTTAATGATATATATAAGTAAGAATTGTATAAGAGTTCTTACTATTGATATTGACTAGGACTATTTTTCCTCATGACCTGTAGAGTTAATCTATAGCTGTATCTTACATAAAGACTGTATACAGAGAACAATAGCAATGGATATCATATAAAACTATAACAAGTGATTTGTAATGTACTACATAGTCCACAACATTAATTTGCAAATAGGTTTTATTCTTGCATGTCATTTCCTGATATAGTTTTAAATTGTAGATTTTTCAAAATATAAAGTGTAACTAATTAAATTTATTATGTGATTTGCTACATATAATATGCAGTGCATGTAATAGTATTCCTTCAGCTATTTATTTGGCTGTAAATATTTGGTGTTTTCATAAAATTTATATTTTTGCTATGTTTAATCCTAATATTGTCAAAATGTGTGTTTTGGAGCCTAATTTACCTAATTTACATGATTACTTTTAGTGATCAGTTTACTCTGTTTTTATTAGAAAAACAATAAAAATATCAATAGCCACTGTTTTGATTATTCAACCTGATACTTTTCTCTTTTGGACAAAGCTCTCTGCCTTTACTCCTTCTGGTTTAGTGTTTATATCATATACTGGTATACTGGAGAATTATCAGTTTGTTTGTTTGTTTTATCAATTTAATGTTAGAGATTCTGTGATGATAACGTTATTTGCTTTTGGTTACCCATTTGCAGATAATCCTGTGGCATTACTGAGTTTAATTTATGGGGAAGATCCTTAGACTTAAAAAGGATTACGGACTATTTAACAATGATTAATTAATCAGTATAAAATTGAATTCCAACTCTACTAATGCCTGTCTAAGCTACAAACAGACAGACACACAGGCACACATAAATACTCAACCAACCCGTAGCAAAAGTGGCCAAATTACAGTCAGGGGATGGTATCCTGGGGTGTAAGCAGCTGTGCCAAGGGTTCTTGGCAACTGAATTGCTTTATGGCTCACTTTCCTCATTTATATAATTAGTGGGCTGTGTAATGTTATTTCTTAGGTCCCCTTTATCCCTAAAATACTTTGATTTCATACTTAAAAAAAAAGCTAGTCTGTAGAGGTTATTGATTTTATATTGGTAAGGCTTTTACTAATTGAGAAGTTACAGGGAATAAGGGAGAAAGGCACATTTATTTACTGGAATAATACGTTAAAAAAAAAAAAACCAGTTGCCATAGTTCTGACTCAGGGCAGCCTCATGTGTGTCAAAGTAGAACTGTGCTTCACAGGGTTTTCAGTGGTTCAGTTTTCAGAAGTAGATTGCTAGACCTTTCTTCTGAGGTGCCTCTGGGTGGACTCACACCATCAACCTTTCATTTAGCAGCCAAACATGTTAACTGTTTGCACCACCTTACAGACCCCTGGATAATACATTCCAAAACCAAACCAAACCCATTGTCGTCAAATCGATTCTGACTCATAGCGACCCTGTAAGGCAGAGTAGAACTGCCACACAGGGTTTCCAAGGCTGTAAATCTTTATGGAAGCAGATTGCCACATCTTCCTTCTGTGGAGCGGCTGGTAGGTCCAAACCACCAGGATAATACATTAGAAGGGTACAGTTGATCCTTTGTCTATTCAACAATTTATTTTTTTCTTTTTTTTTTTTTTGCTGAATTTGATGCAGAGGAAGGTGTGGATCTAGGAAGGCAGGCTTCATCTATGTAAACTTTTGTCCTACGTGATCTGGAGGGTCAGGATTGACTCATTGTGCAAATCACTCATTTTGTAAGTATCCTTCATAACATTGTTAGTTCAAGGTTATCTTTTATCTGATTCTCTTCCTGGTTAGGTTGCAGGCTGAAGACCATATCTGTTTTCTTAGTGGCTTCCTTTTCTAGATTTGAATAATTTACTTGATTCTTCTAAGCTACTTAGATGAAAGAGTGTTATCTAAGAATGCTAATTTTAGTTTTGTTTGAAATTAGAGAAACAATTGCCCATAGAGTTTCTAAGGGGCAGCTGGTGGATTTGAACTGCCTACTTTTGGGTTAGCAGCCAAGCTCTTAACCACTGTGCCACCAAGGCTCCAAAATAAAGGCATTGTATGTAAGTAGTAACTCCTAACATCATTTAGAAGCCCTGGTGGCATGGTGGTTAAGAGCTTGGCTCCTAACCAAAAAGGTCAGCAGTTTGAATCCACCAGCCGCTCATTGGAAACCCAGTGGGGCAGTTCTACTCTGTCCTGTAGGGTCACTGTGAGTCGAAATCAATTCGACGGCAATGGGTTAAAATGACACTTAATCTGATATTAAAGACCTCAACATTATTTTCAGGTACCTTTTATATTGTAGGATTGAATATCCTTTTGAGATATATATTACTTTCTTCCTTTCCATTATTTTAAAAAAATTTTATCTAAAGTAGGTCGATAAGGGGAAAGATACATTTAATTTGAGCACTGGATTTACTGTGCATTGAGTGCTCTTTTATTGTTCCCATCCATGTATTATTTTAAGGTCTTTATTCCAGACATTCCGACAGCACTTATCAAATGACCACTGACCCAGACTAGGGGGAATTGTTATGAATTAGGCCAAGAATCCACTGTCTCTCTAACGTTCTATGATTTTAATATATTTAATATATCTAGGTGAAAAATAATCAAGTAATGTTAACTTTATATGGTTTACCCTATGTATGAAAGTTTAGTTATGACATTGATTAGAAACCTACGTATATCTATATCTACATATGTATTTGCATCTATATATATAAACTGAAAATGATAATGACAAGAAGCAAAGCTTATTAATATTTTTCTGTGTTCTGTAAGACAAATCACAGGTTTTACAGTTTGAAATCAGTTTCATTATTTTCCCTGCAATTGCTACATAGCTGTTGAGTACTTGCAGCTAAGTTTTGATGACTAATGAAGTGTATGTTTGATTATATGCCGTTCGTAAAAATGTCTTTTTATGGCAAAGAGTAGTTTTCAGTATGGCCTTGACACTAGCAATGTATAAATGTGTTATTTCCCTTGAAAATAATGCAGATTAATATAAATAATTTTAAGGGAAATATTGAAAAATCAAAAATTATAATAATGGCTATTTTTTGTGTGTTACTTATTGAAATAATCACAATGTATAAACAGAACACCTAGGTGTACTTGTTTTCAAAGGCCAATATAATACTAATTAGAAAAGTTGTAAATATCATGATTATTTTAGTAAATTGATTTTATTTTCATTATCTACATTTTATTGTTTAGTATGCCTGGCATTGAATAGATAGTTATAATGCTCATATTGAGAATATTCCCATGATAACTTCTTCAATTTTTCTTACCATTACCTCATCTTCTATTCCTTTACTCCTGCCACATGTTATCACTTGCCTTTAAAACTAATATTTGATCCTACCTCTCTGCCTTTTTTCATTCAGTTTCCTCTACCAGAGCTGCTCATTTCTTCCAGTTCTTGTTCTCTCTGCTCAAGGTCACTGCTGTCAGTTTGTCCTTCTGCTGTAGCTCATCTAAAGCACCTTATCTTGTCCGCCTCCCAATTTGATTGTGTTCCTTGCTTTGTCACAATTCATGCTTTTCCCAGCCCAGCTCTCCAAGTTAGTTCCATTGAATGAATTGTTTTCTAAAATTAAAACTGTATAGCAGACAAGGTAGTAAATGTCAGGCTTGATTTTTCCTGCTTGTTGCATTTGGAGTGGTTGGGCCGATTATTTCCACCTCTTTCTTTTCAAAGGATCTTATCCTTTTGCTTTCTGCCCTATTGGATAAATAATCTCACAGCATCATTTATTTAACTTCAGACACAGTTCCTGAATGCTGAGAAATACAGAGGTAAAAAAGAGTCTGTCCATCTGCATGCATGGTCTTAGGTATTGGGTGAGACACCCTGAAAAATATATCTTGGTTTCGTAGGTACACAGTTATTTAGAAAGGAGTTATATGGGTAATATTTATTTTATCAAGGATCAGGAAGAAATCTTTGATATACAAGGTGATAAACTTTTTCTTTGACCATTTGTGCTCTTTTCCCGTAATGTCTATTTATTATTAGAAATAATATTGCCAACCATAATGGCCACAGTAGTTTCATAGAGTTTACTATATGTGTTCACCAATGTCATCTTAATTGGTAACCGCGTAATATGAGTTTGATGGGGCATGGGTTATATACACTATTCAGATGTAGCAAAGTTATTTGTTTTCAATTATCTAATACTTTTTCAAATCTGATTATAAAATTTTGTAGTTCTTTTGTTGAATGTTCGCCTAAAATTTAATGTCTATGATTTCACAATTTAAAGATAAAATAATATCTATAATCTAGAATGCAATGTCATACTTTACAAGGGTTGATTAGCTATAGAGATTGTGGTGGGCTTGGAAACATTATTTGTCACTCCAACAAATTTCCCCCCATTTTCCTTATTTTATAACACTAGCTATTCTGGTCAAAATTCATGAGCTAGAGCCCCAAGTCTCATCATTTCACAGTTTCCTATTCCTCTGAACATGGGGATTGGATGAGGAGTAGGCCTATGACCCTAAAAAAGGGTCATCAAAATATGGACATGGAGAGACAGGAGCTCGCTTTATAGGAAAATGGCTAATGCCCAAATATGGAGGCTGAACCTAGATACCCAGACCTGATGGATGAACAGGAGGGTAGGAAAGAGTCCTAAAACAGTTGAGTCTCCATTTCCCCTCCCTGAGGCCATATTTTCCTACAATTTTTCTTCTAATCCCTCAAGCTACCCCAGGGTGTTTAGGATCTACATGAATCAGTGTATTCCTGTTTTAGTTAATCTACTGTGAGTTGGGCCTTTATTATTTGCAGTTTAGAGTCTTGTCTAATGCAAATAAAATCTTTCTCTTTCTGTTCCACTTTCCATTCTTCTTTCCTTTCCTCCCCTTCCTCTCCCCACCTCCTCTCTCCTCTCCTCCCCTGCTCTCCTTTCCCCTCTTCCTGCCCCTTCCCTCCCCTCCCCTGTTGTTTTTCTCTTTTCCCTTCCTCGCTTTCTCTGTCTTTCTACTTCTTCTCCATCCACCCATTCATCACTGTAATACTTAATGATTACATTTTACATATTAAGCATTATACTAGGTCCTAAGGACATAACTATAAGTAATACATAGTCCTTTTTCTCTTTTGAATCAAGTTACCTCTCTTTGCTATTAGGAGGCTGATGTTCTGAAAGGGAGGCAGAACCCAGGCCAAAAATGTGAATTAAAAAAAAAATCATTAAAAGAAAGGAAATCCTTAAAACATATGCCTAAAATTTGCTTTGGTGGAAAGACTCAAAATAGGAGGGGTTAATTGAGAAAAGGATCATGGAAATGGTGAGTTAGAGCAGTGATTCTTTTTTAGCATCAATTCTCCAATGAGTTCAAGGCACATTACTTTTTAACATACTCACGCACACACAATAGTATGTATCTTTGAAACTTGTAAAAAGTAAGAAAAATTTCCTTGGATATTTGATTACATCTTCCTGTGGTCTACTATGAATATAAGGTATTTGTAAAGAGGGAGGGACCTGGCCATGTCACCCTTTCTTTTGTAGTAAGCATTGTGAGAGTAATAAAATCACTTACTAAACCTGAAAACCCTTACTTCAGGACATCACGATCTCACAGGGGACCAGCAGCCAGGTAGTTGATGAACTTTTCTTAAAAACTAACCATGGACAGCCAGTTCAGTCCAAGTCTGCCCATGTGCACGTTCCCAAGTAGTGCAACACTTTGGAAACAAAAGACGGAAGATTTGAAGGCTGTGATCTGTAACATCTTTTCTTAAAATGTTTCAGTAGTTCCCAATATCTAAATTATTGAAGCTAAACTGCCTGGCTTGACACGCTTGATGCTATCCAATCTGGTCATGGTCTAGCTTTTGCCTCATCATCTCAGTCCTGCAATGTGTTGTTCTTACATGCTTCTTTATTTCCAGGCCTTAGCAAATACTTTCTTTGGAATGTGCTATTCTTCTCTTCTCACTGTGCTCTTATCTAGCGAACTAATGTTTCTTTTAAAGCCTATCTACGTGTTTGAAACCTTCCCTGACTATCTAAGGTGTAATTGACCCTTCTTTAGTAACTGTGTACTTCTCTTTTTTATGTCAACAACCATTGCTAGGGGTTATTATATTTTTCATCTCTCAAGTGAGAAGGGGGCTCTGCTAGGGCAGGAAGCTTTATATCCATCTTTATATGACCAGTTTCCAGGCTCATGCTTGGGGTATATTGATGGTTTAGTGTTTGTTGACTGAATGAATAAATGAACAAAAGAGGGTGGATGAGACACATAGTGTAGTTCAATGTAGACAGGTAAAAAATATGCCTTTCCCCAAAATAAGGGCAAAATAAAGGTTCTGAGATTTCTACATAGATGCATTATTCCTAAAACTGTTAGGATTTTAGGCACGAAAATGTCATTGTTCAGAATCTTATTTGACAGAGTCATCGTTATTGTGGATATTTCCAGTAATCCAAGTTACTATGCTTGTGCGAGGAGCCCTGGTAGTACAGTAGTTAAAGTGGTTGGCTGCTAATTGAAAATTCGAAGGTTCGAACCTACTGGCTGCTTTGAAGGAGAAAGACATGGCATTCTGCTTTGGTAAAGATTTACAGCCTTGGAAACCATATGGGGCAGTTCTACTCTGTCCTGTAGGGTTGCTATGAGTCAGAATCAACTTGACGACAGTAGGTTAGGTTTGGTATTATACTTGTGCATCAAAAATAGCAATAGATGCTGGTTGCACACAGGATAATATTGGAAACAAAGCTGAAAGCATTACAATAACCTTGTGAAGCATCAGGATATATATGTTTGAATAACCTCAACTGATATGTTATATAATTTATATTCTACATTTTAAGAAATGCACTGACAAATCATATGTTTTAAAGCTGCTGTGTCCAGTATGATAGCCACTAGTCACATGTGGCTACTGTGTATTTGAAACATGTGTTCTAATCAAGAGGTGCTGTAAATATAAAATGCACATGAGATTTCAAAGACTAAGTATAAAATATATGAAATATATCATTAATATTTCAATATTGATTCTATGTTGAAATTATATTTTGAATATATTGGAATAAAATATATTAAACTTAATTTTATCTCTACTTTTTTAAAGTAACTACTAGAATGTTTTGAATTGTATATGTGTCTTGCATTGTATTTCTGTTAGATAACATTAGTTTACAGAGAGGAAATTAATCAAGAGAATGAACGAATTAAATAAGAGGAAAAGGTAAACAAATTAGAACACTTGAGGAGAGATAAACAAACGTGGAGGTGGGAATAGGATAAGTCTGCCAAATTCTGACAGTTGTGTAG
Source organism: Trichechus manatus latirostris (assembly GCF_000243295.1). Classification (NCBI taxonomy): domain Eukaryota; kingdom Metazoa; phylum Chordata; class Mammalia; order Sirenia; family Trichechidae; genus Trichechus; species Trichechus manatus. The sequence continues at coordinate 1,173,542 of NW_004443937.1, forward strand.
AGGTGGATTCTGAATGTGTGCACTGAATCTCAAAATGTGCTCATAGTTTTATGAAAATAGTCTTAGAGCTAATAAATGAAAATAAGTGCTTACCCAACATTGAATATAATACAGTTAAGTAATCCATGATATTTAATGTTCAAAGCATGGAAAGGTTTAACCAATCTACTATAATATTTTAATGAAAAAGTATTCTGAAGTCTAATAAATTGAGAAATACTATGCATTTTCTCCATCTTCCTTAATATACACAATGTTATCTTTTCATTTATCCATCTTCTACCATAGACCCAATGTACATTTGCCTGTTAAATTCGCTGAGAAGTCCTGCAGTGAAGTATGTATTACTGTTTTAAATAGCAGTATTCAAATGTTTTGATGAGAGAACTCACTCCCCCCACCCCCCACCCCTTTCATAACCAGTATTCCGTGGCACATATTTGGAAGGTGTTGATCTAATAAATGATAAACACATACAAATTTATTAAGGAGAAAACTGAGGCCGGGAAAATCCCTAATTTATCTGAGTTTTTGTGAAGGGTGGCCACATGCTCCCACAAAACCATCTTTGCTGCCATTTTCAGAAAGTGAACACTTGACAAAATAGACGCGCTGGCGCAGTATTAAGCTCAATTTGACAAATGCTTTCTGAACAGTTACTTTGTGCCAAGCACTGAGGTACGTGCTGACAGTAAAAAGATGAATAATACAGTCAGGTTGGGAATATGGAAATGTGTAGGTTCCCAGGTGATGGTTCTCATATTTTAAGAAAAAGGCAATGGCAGGTATGTACACTGACTCTGAGGGTGATTCTCCCTGCTAGAATTAATTTCGAACAGCTCATATTACATTGAAATTGTTGTTGTAACTTCTCTTCAGAAGTATAGACTTTGAAATACATAAAAGAAAATATTTATGAATGTTCAGTATTGTAAATTTACTAAGTAGCTGTTTTAGAACTCCTACCATTTTAATTTAAAAAAAAATAAAAACGGATGCACGTATTTTATTCTCTTTAGAGAAATGACTGGTGAAAAAATTATACCTTTGACCTAATATTTCATTTTATTAATTCTCATTGGTCCTATGTCATGAAGAATAATATACCTTTCAGCTATCTGTAACTAGTATTGAAAATTAATCAAAACTCTCAAAGAAATTGAAATAATAAGGTTTATTCTGAGTAGTTATTCTATATGCATATAGCGAGACCATTTCAATTTTTTAAAAAAAGCAAATGGCTCAAAGTAAGCTACTTACAGTGGGGCTTATAAAGAGAACAGGAAGGAGAATAGACGATCAACCATTGGCTAATCTTAACATGAGTTAATTGAACCCCGCCTTCCCCCTTTTACTGAGATCAACTGATATCAGGTTACTTCTGGCCAGGCTGCTAGTCCTTTGGCCTTTCACCCCACCTGCAGCCATGAGGCTTTTTGAGATTTAAAGTAGGAGAGCCTAGAGTCTTTTTCATTAAATCAGGAGGTAATGGTTTGTTGACTATTTTCTAGCAGGAGAGGACAAATTTACACTGCTGTAGAGCAGTTTCTGGCAGGCTTTTGCAGTTCAGACCAGGCTTTTTATGGTTAATATTTAGTTTCGTATAAGAAAAACCTTAAAATCAAAGTAAGATGTCTGTTATTAATTTTCCTCTTCAACACTAGGTATCTTATCATTAATCTTAAACTGTATAACTATGCTAAATTTTTAATATTTCTTTTTCTTTCTCTTTTTTCAGTGTAACAATGTATTTATTGCGAGTAGATACATGCAAATCGGGCAGCAGCATCCAAACATATTGGGAAGGTGCTTGATGGATGAATACTTATATCCTAGTCGTAAATGGAGACGCTTTTTTGGGAATTATCCCTTTTTTCCCAGCCCTTCCTCCAATGTCACAGCAACAAGCAGAAAGATAGGTACACGTGTGTGTGCACATGCTTGCTGTCACTCACACTCTTCATTTTCTTACACTGCTATGTTCTCTTAGAGGAACATCTTTATGGATGTTAATATTTCAGAATGTCTGTGTTCCTGATTATTTTCCTCAGGCACAGATGGGACTCTTAACCTCACGCTCTTTGTTAGGATTCTGTTTAACAGTGTTGATCTATTTTGTTTCAATGTATCTTATAATTCAACTCCTACTCCCTTCTTACCTCTAACATTCTTTTCCTCAGACATTCTCTTCCTTCCCTTGAATTTTTGACATCCTATGATTGGGATATAGTAAAGTGCCCATAACCATACTATCATTTACTTATTCATTCAAGAAACTGTCATCATGGCAGTTTGCTAACAGTTGCGGCGATAATAATGAAAGGATTTATAATACCCTTTACCCTGGGAGGAAACTTTTAATAGGGAATTTTTTTTTTGTCATCTTATTTCAAAAATTTCCTTTGAATAATAAAACTGCTGTGTTTGACATTTTCTTTAAGTAGTTTCCAAAGAAAATAATTTTGATTCTGGCCCTTAGCTATGTTGGAGATAGTGGAAGGCATATATTTAAATGAAGATATTGGTTTGAAGGTACAACATAATTAGTAGAGGTATTCCAAGTCATGGCAACTCCAAGTGTGCAGAGTAGAACTGCTCCATAGGGATTTCAAGGCTGTGACCTTTTGGAAGCAGATCACCAGGCCTATCTCCGAGGCTTCTCTGGGTTGGTTCAAACTTCCAGCCTGTTTGGCTAGTAGTCAAGCGCTTAACCATTTGCACCACCCAGTAACTCCAGTTAGTAGAGGTAGCATTTGTTAATGTATTTTGTAACAGCCTAATATGTAAAGATGGAGTCCCTGGATGATGCAAATGGTTCAGTTATTTGGCTGCTAACTTAAACACTGGAGATTTGAGTCCACCCAGAGGTGGTGGTGGTTGTTATTAGGTACCATCGAGTCAGTTCTGACTCATAGTGACCCTGTGTACAAAAGAACAAAACACTGCCTAGTCCTGTGCCATCCTCACAATGGTTTCTACGTGTGAGCCCATTGTTGCAGCCACTGTGTCAATCCATCTCGTCAAGGGTCTTCCTCTTTTTCACTGACCCTCTACCTTAACAAGCATGATGTCCTTTTCCCGGGACTGGTCCCTCCTGATAACATGTCCAAAATATGTGAGATGAAGTCTCGCCATTCTCGCATCCAAGGAGCACTCTGGCTTTACTTATTCCAAGACGGACTTGTTCATTCTTCAGGCAGTCCATGTTATATTCAATACTCTTTGCCAGTACCATAATTCAAAAGCATCAACTCTCCTTCAGTCTTCCTTATTCATTGTCCAGCTTTCACATGCATTTTATGAGGCGATTGAAAATACTATGGATTGAATCAGGCATACCTTAGTCCTCAAAGTGACATCTTTGCTTCTCAACACTTTAAAGAGGTCTTTTGCAGCAGATTTGCCCAGTGTGATATATCATTTGACTTCCTGACTGCTGCTTCTATGGGCATTGATTGTGGATCCAAGTAAAATGAAATCCTTGACAATGTCAGTCTTTTCTCCGTTTATCATGGTGTTGCTTATTGGTCCAGTTGTGAGGATTTTTGTTTTCTTTATGTAGAGGTAAAGTCCCCACTGAAGACTATATTCTTTGATCTTCATCAGGAAGTGCTTCAAGCCCTCTTTGCTTTCAACTAGCAAGACTCTGTCATCTGCATATGGCAGGTTGTTAATGAGTCTTCCACCAATCCTTATGCCACATTCTTCTTCATATAGTCCAGCTTCTCAGATATTTGCTTAGCATACAGATTGAGTAAGTATGGTGAAAGGATACAACCGTGACACATACCTTCCTTGATTTTAAGCCATAAAGTATCCCCATGCTCTAGTCAAACAACTACCACTTGGTCTACATACAGGTTCCACATGAGCACAATTAAGTGTTCTGGAATTCCCAGTTTTTACAATGTTATCCATAATTTGTTATGATCCAGTCAAATGCCTTTGCACAGTCAATAAAATACAGGTAAACATCTTTCTGGTATTCTCTGCTTTCAGCCATGATCAATCTGACATCAGCAATGATATCCCTTGCTCCATGTCCGCTTCTGAATCCAGCTTGAATTTCTGGCAGTTCCTTGTCGATGTACTGCTACAACTGCTTTTGAATGATCTTCAGGAAAAATTTACTTGCGTGTAATATTAATGATATTGTTTGATAATTTCCACATTCTGTTGGATCCCTCTCTTTGGAATGGACACAAATATGGATCTCTTCCAGTCAGTTGGCCAGGCAGCTTTCTTCCAAATTTCTTGTCATAGACTATTGAGCATCATCAGGGCTGCATCTGTTTGTTGAAACATCTCAGTTGGTTTTCCATCAATCCCTGGATCCTTGTTTTTCAGCAATACCTTAAGGGCAGCTTGTACCTCTTCCTTCAGTATCATTGGTTCTTGATCATATGCTGCCTACTGAAATGGTTGAACATCAGCGAATTCTTTTTGGCACAGTGACTGTATATATTCCTTCCATATTCTTTTGATGCTTCCGGTATCGTTCTAATATTTTGCCCATAGAATCCTTCAGTATTGCAACTCAAAGCTTGAATTTTTTCTTCAGTTCTTTCAGCTTGAGAAATGCTCAGCATGTTCTTTTCTTTTGGTTTTCTAACTCCAGGTCTTTGCACATTTCATTATACTTTGTCTTCTCAAGGCACCCTTCAAAATCTTCTGTTCAGCTCTTTTACTTTAACATTTCTTCCATTTGCTTTTGCTGGTCTACGTTCAAGAGCAAATTTCAGAGTCTCTTCTGACGTCCATTTTGTTTTTATCTTTCTTTCCTATCTTTTTAATGAACTTTTCCTTTCTTCATGTATGATGTCCTTGATGTCATCCCAGAACTCATCTGGTGTTCCATCATTAGTGTTCAGTGCACCAAATCTAATCTGCAGATGATCTCTAAATTCAGGTGAGATATACTTAAGGTTGTTTTTTGGCTCTCGTGGACTTGTTTTAATTTTCTTTAGCTTGCACTTGAAATTGCACAGGAGCAGTCGATGGTCTATTCCACATTTGGCCCTTGGCCTTGTTATCATTGATGATTTTGAGCTTTTTCATCATCTTTTTCCACAGATATAGTCAATTTGATTCCTGTATTTTCCACCCTGTAAGGTCCATGGTGTAGTCACCATTTATGTTGTTGAAAAAAAGATATTTGCAATGAGTAAGTCATTGGTCTTGCAATATCCTATCATGTGATCTCTGGGGTAATTTCTATCACCAAGGCCATATTTTCCAACTACCATCTTTTCTTCTTTGTTTCCAACTTTTGCATTCCAGTCACCACTAATTATCAATGCATCTTAATTGCATGTTTGATCAGTTTCAAACTGCGGAAGTTGATAAAAATCTTCAGTTTCCTCATCTTTGGCATTAGTGGTAGGCATATCTTTATTATCCTATCACTGACAGCATTGTAGAGTGTGTTCTTTTTGAGGATGAATGTGATGCCATTCCTCTTCAATTTGTCATTCTCAGCATAATAGACCATATGAGTGTTTGATTCAAAATGGCCAATATCAGTTCATTTCAGCTCACTAATGCCTAGGATATCAATCTTTATGCATTCCATCTCATTTTTGATGACTTCCAATTTTCCTAGATTTACACTTCGTACATTCCACGTTCCAATTATTAATAGATGTTTGCAGATGTTTCTTCTGATTTTGAGTCATGCCATATAGCAAATGAACGTCTCAAAAGCTTGCCTCCTCATTAAGGTCGACTGTACTTTGAGAAGGCAACTCTTCCCCAGTCATATTTTGAGTACCTTCCAACCTGAGGGACTCATCTTCCAGCACTATATCAGACCATGTTCTATGGCTATTCATAAGATTTTCACTGGCCAAGTTTTTCAGAAGTAGACTATCACATCCTTTTTGCTAGTCTGTCTTAGTCTCAAAGATCCTCTGAAACCTGTCCACCAAGGGTGACCATGCTGGTATTTGACATAACGATGGCACAGCTTCCAGAATCACAGCAACATGCAAGCCACCACAGTACGACAAACTGACAGACACATGGTGACTGACAGACACGTGTTGGCACATTGGAAAAATGCTTGGTGATTTGTTTCTGAAAAACCAGCCATTGAAAACCCTATGAAACACAGTTCTACTCTTACACACGTGGGATTGTCATGAGTCTGAATTCACTTGATGTGATGGCAACTTATTTTTTTTAATATGTAAATTCTATTGCAGGAAATAAAAAGATAAACTATAGGTAATGATTTCCCACAAAGATTTTTTTACCAGCAGAAGGAGAAAGATGATGGTAGATACAATCAAATGATTCCAATAAAAAGAATACAAGATGAACCCCCAAAGTGGTAGGTGTAAATGAGTTTGATGGGGAATTCTGAGGAGAGCAAAATTACTTCTGTTTACAGTTTCCAGGAAAAAGCTTCATAGAAGGGATTGGTATTGAACTTGGTCATTGAAATGCGATTGGAATATGGACATAAAGACGTGGTGGTGGTCACTCAGGCTGAGTTATATGGAGATGAGGAAACATGGAGCTATGAAAAATCTTGGGGCATGGACGTGGACAGTGAGTAGAAGAGCTCAATTAAATACAGTCAAAGAATGGACAAGGAATGTGTCTACCACATACAGAGCACATTTGCATTCTGTTCTATGATATGTTTAGGCAAGTGTCTTTTCTTACTCTGGAAGGTAGATTTGCATGATGGCTCTCTACCTGGACATTATACACAGTTAGTTCTGTCGATAAGTTCATGCTGATGTGGTGATGGCAATCTTCACCAGTCCTGATAGAGAGTTGAATGTTCAAAAGAAAAACCCAAGTACCTATTAAATTATCAATGCCACTGCGTGTTTATGAAATCCGATGAAAACCAATTTCTGCATTAGTGCAAATCTACTTTTCTGTACTTGGTTGATGTTGTAAAAAGAGATTACTTTGCTTCCCTAAGAAGGTTAAGCTGTCATCTAGTTAAATATGGACTTAAAATAATGCTGCCAAAGCAGCTGCCTCTTGTGATTGATGATGATGATGACAGATGATGATAGTTTTGAAATCAGTTTTGCAGGAAAAATTGCTATTTTTCTACTTTGGCTGATGTTGTAGCCTGAATTTGGGGATTTCTTGTCATATTAGGCGCCTTTTTTGATTAAAAGGGAAATTGCTAAGAAGTATTTTCTGTATGAAATGGTTCTAAAACTGAGTCATGGGGCAAACCATTATAAGTTGCTCTGTACATACTCCTTGAGTGACAGCAGTTATTCTGGGCTTCACGGTGTCATCTCATGGAGAATTATGTTTTGGCAAACAAATGGCAATCCATGTCTAGTCAGAGAAGTCCAGAAAGGGTAGTACTTACAGGATATGATAATCACAGTGCCTTGCTAAAGTCTTCAAAGTTCATTCACACGTAGTAATATTCAGTTTTCTCTGCAAGTGCCTCAGGGCTTATGCACTTGTTTTCTCTGCTTGGGTGGCTCTTCCACCAGATACCTTCCTGGCTTGTTCCCTTACTGCTTTGGCTGTCTCCTCAAATGTTGTCTCATCTGAGAGGCCTTCCTTGATCATCCTCTCTATAGAGTATCTGCACCCTCTCTGCTTTCTCTTGTATCTCTGTGTCAATTATCACTACCTGATGTGTTAAATGAGGAGCCCTGGTGGCTCAGTGGTTAAGAGTCAGCTGCTAACCAAAAGATCAGCGGTTTGAATCCACCAGCTCCTCCCTGGAAACCCAATGGGGCAGTTCTACTCTGTCCTATAGGGTCGCTATGAGTCAGAGTTGACTCGACAGCAATGGGTTTGGTGTTTTTGGTTTTTTTTTTTTTTTGTAATGTGTTATATAGTTAATATTTGGCTCTCGAGTCAAACTTTTCAGTTTTGATGCCCCAAATGCTTTTATCTGCATATATACAAATAATACAGACAACAGACAGCCCTGAAAGGAAATGGAATATTGAGGTAGACTGTTTTATACCTCATAACATTCTAGGGGGAAAAAAAAAATCAGTTTTGCTACTCCATACCATTCCATTGTATAAGCTTGAGCAGACACCAGTCTGAAGAAAAAAAAAAATTTCCTGAAAGGGAAAGAACACAGAACATAAACCCCCCAAATATTTTTTAAAGGCCAATAATATTTGTAGCCACTGGGTAAACATGATCAATCAAAGCTCCACGAGCTTTATATGGGCTGCTTCCCTAACAAATACATTTTTTGCCTCAGCCATTCATCATATCTGGAAGTTTGGATGATAAGCTGGAGTATTCTCTTAGGTTAACACTGAAAATAGCCACTTGGTGGATTTGCAAAGGAGAAAGCCTGTTAAAGTGGCAGAACAAGGATGTATTCTCCTGACAGCAGAAAATAACATACTGTAGCCTGTTTACATTTGTGTTGGTTTGGTGTGCTGAAACCCAGCTGAACCTTAGAAGAAGAATTTGTTGTAATGGGGAAATTAGGTTATGAATGGAAAGAGCTAGGATGTAGATACTGAAGGTATTCCCTAGTCCCCTCCAAAAGCATGGGAAGTTTCCTAATGAGGATGAAAGTATAAGCTGCCAAAGGCAAAGTCATCTGTAGTCTGAGATAAACTACCTTTAAAAAAATGAAAGTAGGTAGAGGACCTTAAATAACCGAGATCTAGGTAGTTGCTGTCACTGGCACTATTTAGAAAAAATGATAAACTGTTTCGTGAGTAGGGGAGAAGGAGTGCTATGGAAAATGAAAAGTCAAATCCCTGGAAGCAGATATGTGGTACCCCATCCAAAAGGACCCCACATATGATGTCTTGGTGGAGTAGCAGATTAAAATCATGTTTAGGCCTGTAAAATCAGATAATACACCAATCATTTGTAATCTCATGACTGAAAGTTTTCTTTGTGTGTGTTTTCCAGGTTAGTGAGTGCTTATGAAAGAGAGCAGATTGACAGGTGAAGAAGACAGACTCACTTATTTTTAGTTGTAGAGCAAGTAGGGCTTGGGCAAAAACCTCTAGCTTACTGCATCAAGCCAATCATTGGTTGGGGTTTAAAGAAGCACTAAGTTAGAAGAGCAGTTGAAACAGCACAAGCTCGACAAAGAATTGAATGGAATGATAAGAGGGATAAGAAACACAAGCAAATGAGACCCAGTGAGCTGCAATGAAATCAACCAAACATGAATTTCAGGCCCTCAAAGTAATAAAGTGGGAAGAGGTTGCACTCCCAAACTGTGGTTTTAGTTTCTTCTCACAGAACCATAGTGCACCCTGCCATAGACATCTTCCTTAGAAGACCCCAGGAACATTCTTATGCATTATCCCCTACATAATGAGTTTTTATTGAGCCCCTATTTCAGATATTTTATTCTTCTCAAGATCCCTGCAGAGGGATTTTGAATAATTTTCAATTCCTGCCTTAGCTGGGATGTGTGCCAGAAATGGATTTAAAGCAGTGGATAGATTTTAAAATAAGCCAGCTCTCAGGATCTCCTAATCCCTTCCATGTATTTTGTCCATTGCCCCAAGTATTGTTGTTTTCAACATGGGGCTAGGGTCTGAGAGAGAGAAGGTGGCTCACTTGACAAAATAAGGTATCTTATCCTTGGCCCTTGTAATTTAACTTTTCCCCATAAAACCATATTTATTTCTAGGTAAATATATTGCAGCTTAATTTAATGGGAGAATCTTATATTTGGGAGGATTTTAGAGGATGTACTACCCTTCAAATTATAGAGCAGAGAGGAAGAGGCAGGTTAAGTGTTTTTCCTTAAATGGCGCAGCTAATTGAAACCAAAATGGGACTAGAACCCAGGATATCTGAATTGTAGCCTCAGTGTTCTTTCTCCCAGGGAGAGCAGAACAAATGGTTTAAGAGAGGAGAAGCTCTGTTATTAAACAGAATCAGATTAAAATTTCAGCTGCTGTCCACGTGAGCTGTGTGATATTAAGCAAGTTTCTTACCCTTGTAAGACTCTAGTTCCTCATCTATAAAATGAGGCTAATAATAGTATTTACTTTGTGAAGTTGTTTTGGGAATTAAATGGGAAAATTAATGTAATATTCTTACACAGTACCTGACAAAGTCTTAGAAAATATTCAGTGCATAAGAGTAAATCTATATTAATTTTTTAAAAAATTGCTATTTAACAAATCACCACAAACTGAGTTGCTTAAAATGACACAGGTGTATTATCTCACAATTCTGTAGCTAGGACCTTGGTCTGTTTTAGCTTGGTACTCTGCTCAAGGTCTTACAATACTGAATTCAAGGAGTCAGGTGGTTGAATCCTTATCTAGAGGTTCATTTAGGGTAGGATCAGCTTCCAGCCTCCCTTAGGTTGTTGGCAGAATTTGTTTCCTTGTGGTGTGGAACCGGGGTCCCCTTTGTCTTGCTAGATGTCCGCTGCAGACAGCTCTCAGCTCCCAGAGGCTGCTCTGAGGGCCTTGTCACATGGTCCTTGCCATAGGCCCCTTACAGCACGGCAGTTTACTTCTTCAAAGTCAGCAGAGAAATCACTTGCATTTTGAATCTCTCCCTTCAGGAAGGGAGCCAGTCTCCTTTAAGTGCTCACCTTATTGGGTCAGAATCACCCAGGATAATCTCCCTTTTGATTAACTCAAAGGCAACCAATGTGGGACCTTAATTCAGTTACCTAATCACTGGAGTTAGCTCCATCATAGTCACAGTCCCACCCACATGCAAGGGCATGGCATTGTACATGGTGTGCATGCAGGGAACAGGAATCTAGGAGGCTATCCTGGAATTCTGCCTCTCACAGAGAGCTAGTATTAATTATCACTAAGTATTATTGTTATATATTTCTGAGGTTTTTATGGTTTAAAAACTGAAGAAAACCAAACCTGTTGCCATCAAGTTGATTCCAAGTCATAGCGACCCTATAAGACAGAGAGAACTGCCCCACAGGGTTTCCAAGGAGTGGCTGGTGGATTCGAACTGCCAACCTTTTGGTTAGCAGCCAAGCTCTTAATCACTGCACCACCAGGGCTCCTATTTTGTTTTTTGTTTTTTTTTATTATGGTTTAGAGCTTTATAATTAAAGGTGATTCTAGGATAATAGTAGGGGATAAAGGTAACCAAGTTATTTTGGAACTCTTCCTTGTGAAGGAATTTACATTATGTTATGTTATTTGAATGTTTGTTTTTGGAAGGTGTTACCCGTATTTAAAGCATTGTAAATGTTATTCCCCAAAAATACAACTATTATAATAGCCCTCTCGTAACTTACCAGGTCCTGAATGAAGCCAAAAGTAAACAGTGATCATGGAAACCCAGAACATATTATTCAGTGATATAGTACCTCATAATTTAGAATAGAACATTTCACTGATTTTGCTTTAGTTACTGGAGGAAAAGAGGAAGGTATTATTTTACAAGAATAAGCACCTGTAAATTTTACCCATAGGTCTGAGGACGAGAATTTCTGCTAATAATGCTAATGTTGTATTGCTACCTGTTTACACAGTGTCATTACCTAAATATTTTCAGCATTCCAAGTAGAAATACCTTGCTTCTTACCATGGAAAAGAAGCTAATGGAGAACTAGTCCTCCTGGCCAGTTATTAAAATGCATTTTCTATCCTATAAGCTCGGTTGTTAGTTTCCTGGTACACCCTGAATGTGCCACAAGCAATTTGTTATAGTATCAGTTAACATTTGGGAAGTTGAACATGGCCATCTAGGATATTAGATCTTTGCTCCGAGAATGCTAATAAAGTCCATTGACAATGGATTTCAAAAGTATTTTTTAGCAGTAACAGCAATGTTAAGGGGCACTGAATAAATGAAAGAATATCTATTTGGAGCTGTTTTCCTCAATTCTTATTTTTGTCTCCCCGTGTTGGTGCTGAGCGCACTCACATACGTTTAGAGGTCGAAGTTTGGAAATTGGCTGTTAGGGCTGCATCACTAACGGTCCCTTAGGACATAGGTCCTTGCATAATCAAAGTCATTGAGGGGACTTTGTTAATAAAACAAAAAGAAAAAAGAAAGCTGCCCTGCCCTTCACGTTCTCATAGAGTCATTGCCATTTCTGTAGTTGGAGATTCTTGGATAGCATGGAAATCAATTATTGTTATATAGTTTAGTATTCTCATAACTTGTCATATTTTTAAAAATTAATACTAATTTTTCTTCACAAAATATTATGTAGGCAGATACCATATTTTTCTATACACAATACACAGTGGATTCCTTTAAAAAATAAAGTTGTCATTTCGTGGAAGCTATGTCATGAAACCTAAATATTAAAAAGAGAAGACTGTTTTCCTGTTTCAGTCACTTGTCTGACTGATGTATTTTTCATCTCATTCAATTTATATAACAGAAAAACAACTGTTAGGAAAGTGATTATATCAAGCTCATATTCATTGACTTAATTTTATTTACTTTATTTTGGGCTAATTTAATCCATGTGTTTAATGTGTTTTGTTCTGTTGTACATAAGGTCACTATGAGTCAGAACTGACTTGACAGCACCTAACAACAACAATTGAATTCAAATCAGCAGTATATGTACGTCAGTCTAACTTATGATTTCGGCTAATGACTCTACATTCCTGTTTATGGGAATCAGAATATTGTCTGGAACATAGTAGGTGGTAGATACATATTGATTTAATGGATGAATGAATAATAGATAATAAAACCACCAATATCTGATAAAATGATTAAATTTAATTTTCCCTCCAAAATATTCAATGTTACAAATATACTCTTGATAAAGTTTTTGATGATAACTTAGTGTATTAAGCCTAGTTGGAAATAAAATGGACTTCATTTCGAAATACATCATCAGCAAATCATTCAGGTATTCAAGTAACCTTCACTGTATTTTTGTGTATCCCTTTAGGGACTTATTATTGCTTTACTATTTTATACTTGTTTTGATGTTTCCTGAACATGTTTCCAAGAATGTTTCTGTAAAAATAAAAATTAGTTTCTTGTTTTCCCTCCTTTCTTGCATTTCCATTGGTTACATTCCATACATATGAACAGGAAAAATATACATATTGGAAGGGATTATTGGAAATCAAAGTATGAATGTCCTAATAATGATTAATTTATACACCATCACTTTGATTTTACCTCTTGGTTTTTATAATAAAATATGTCCTTTTTTTCTGGGTTAAACTATAGATCTGAGGCACTGACAGTTTAAAATCCTGTCCACTAGGAAACAACTCACTCCCTTAAGAAAAGTGAGATAAATGCTAAATCTCATAAGAACATATTGGCTTGATAATAATATTTGAAGATCCAATGATTTATCTTCTGAAGCATTATGGAATGTGTGGTTCATTCTGAAATCACCAGTACTGTTGTTGTCTGAAGAGCTCAGAAAGCAAGATTGTCTGGAAAAACTATTTATTAATTCTTTTCTTGCCCAGAATGTTTTGTCTTCTTATTTAGTGTCTAACCTTTTATGACAATTTAAGCTGATTTTTTAAATGTTTTCTGTCTTTAAAAACTATTAAATTCACAGAAGGATAGCAGACAATGTTTGCAAATGCTAAAGAAAGTAAATCCATATTTAGTAGTTGCAAGTTTACCAGTAACCAGTTATGGTAGAGTTGATTCTGACTTATGGTGACCCTGTGTGTGTCAGAGTAGAACTGTATGTTATAGGTTCTCAGTGGATGATTTTTGGAAGTAAATTGTCAGGCATTTTTTCATGGTACCTCTGGGTGGATCTGAACCTCAAACTTCTAACGTTTTGTTAAGCAGCCAAGCACATTAACTGCTTGCAACACCCAGGGACTTTGTTGCGTGGTTACTTTGAACAATAAATAGACACTACAATTAATTTAGGATCCAAAAAGAATTTCTGCAGTCTAGAATTACTGGTTTGTCTTTTTTTCAGATCAATGTTGGTCAGTATAACCAGATATTTGCTAAGTCTCCAGTCTACTTTGTGCTATGTAACCTTTTTAAGCATATTGAACAACTTGGTTCACTTGTCAATGTGTTTTAAGTGTTTAAACTACTTTATTTCTGCTGCCTTACTTTTCTGATATAGGATAAATTATAAATTTTTTTAAATAAAAATAGCCTTACTTCCTTTTATAGAAGATATATTTTATAGGGGTTGGTATTATGGTATTTATGAGAGCTGAGATAGAAATTTAAAAAGGATTACATAACGTTTTAGTCAGGGGGAAAAAGAAAGTAAAACAATAAGTATCTTGCCACATGATCTATACCATAATTCTGGAATTTCTTTTAGCTATCCTTTGGTAAACTCACTGCTAAAGAGTTCTGCTCACTAATTTTTATTTAATTAAACTATTTCCTTGAAACAGAGTACAAGTTCATACAACTAATCTCCTCTTTAATGAAATTGGTTTGATCATGTTGTGCCAAGATTTCTTATTAATTTAATGTTTTGAATTATTTTTGCAAAGTTGATACATGTCTTGTAACTTACTGATACTCTGATTTAAGAAGTTTCATTGAGTATTACCAAAGATTTTCTTACATTTTCTGTTTCAATAAGCATTTAGGAAGTTACTTCCTAATAAGTAAGAAGGAAGCCTGGCTAATTATTGGAATATTTTATTTTAGGGTGAATTGTTGTTTGAAAAAAACAGTAGTTTGGAGAGTATGTTTCTACTCTTTTCATCATTTACCCCTGCTAAAACCAAAAACCAAACCCATTGCTGTCAAGTCGATTCTGACTCACAGCAACCCTATAGGACAGAGTAGAACTGCACCATAGAGTTTCCAAGGAGCGCCTGGAGGATTCGAACTGCCAACATTTTGGTTACCCCTGCTAGTTGCACTTTATTTTCTCATGTTTCTGAACCTACCACCCATTCTGCAATTGGCTTTGAACTTCCTGGATCACAAATCTTATGTTCAGTAATTACACTCACTCAGCCTGTTTCCCAAATCATTTCTGAAAATTCTAATCTGTTTCTTTTCAGACACTTTTCGTCCCATCTCCTAGCCTAGGTTCCTGGCCTTTTTATATATTTATTATTAGTTATACATATTATGTATATAATGATTTGCTCACCCCCTCCCCATTGAAATATGAGCTTTAGAAAAACAGAGACTTTGTCTATCTTCTTGAAGCACCCAGGGCATTGCTTGTACAAATATATGTATGAGCATATCTGTATGCATATATTTCATATATATATATGAGCATATTTGTATGCGTATATTTGTACTTAGTATTGATATCACAGCAGATATTTATTACAGTTCTTTTGCATTTATTATTTCATTTAGACCTTAAAACCTATGACATACAGGTACTATTATCTCAATGAGGAAATGGAGGCTTAGAGAGATTAAAACTATATTGCACTAGTAAGCTGATTACTTTCTCTAAATATCAGGCTTTTCGACTTCCGAAATCCATTTTTTAACCACACTTCTTCACAGCTTCCCTACAAAAATCTTTATGAGATCTGCCCATACGTTTGCTTTTGGACATAAGCTTACTCATTTTTTTTTTTTTCCCCCATCAGCCTGTGAACACAAGAGCCCACTAACCACATTCTCAGGAGGAGAGAGATGTCAGTGAAAATTACGTCTAATGTTTATGATCATAAATAACATTTGGACTGTGCCTTAAGTTTTATAAAGAGCTTTTCATATGAATTCTCAGTTAGTTATGCCTATAACACAAGTTGGGGAAATGAGCTAAACATTCTGTGGCCAAGAGTCTGTAGCTGGTGGGCGAGTAGGGAGGCTGGGTTCATTCTTTTTAGAGTTGTTTTCCTTCTTCTCTGTTGCAGTGTTATACTTGGAAATAGCTCCCTTCTTCCCACCCTTCTCGTTGTTTTAGGTTTGTCCAGTGTTTCTGGGAATTTTAATCTGTTCGTGTATATTTTCAAACTTCGTTATTTTGATTTCTGAACTTTCCCCCAATTTCCAGAGGTCATTGGAATTTTGTATTGCTTTGTAAAATATATACTGAAACAGAGATGCTTGGCCATGGTTATAGTATGCTGTCTACTTTAGAGAGCATGTGATTTCCATTTCTTGCCCAAACATGGAGATAGCAGTTCTTTTATTTTCTCCCTCATAATGTAGTTGTAGGATTAAAACAGAGTTTCTCAATCTTGGCGCTCTGGTCAGTTTGGGCCGGGAAATTCTTTGTGGTAGGAGGCTCTCCTGTCTTGTAGGAGGGTTAACAGCATCCCCGGACCCTACCCAGTAACAACTACCTAGTTGTGACGACCGTATCTGTCTCTAGACATCCTGCATTTTTTTGCCCCTCGAGGAGGCAGAATTTCCACTGGTTAAGATCCTCTACATTAAATTAGGATAATGAGTGTGAACTTGTTTTCTAAATGTTAAAACACTCCTCAAATTCAAAGTATTATCAGGATGAGCTTTAAGAACAATAACAACTGACTATGGTGGATGAGGCAACAGGCAACAGAGAAAAGAGTGCCCTCGATATTAAGGACGAGAACTGGCCCCCCACTGTTACTGCCTTGTGAAAGCACTCATCTGGGTTCCTGCTATAAAGTTCTTCCTTTTGCATACTTCTAAGGAAATATCTAATATAATGTTGCCTGCTAATAAGACTTCCCATTACCGATTTAAGTTTTCATTTCGTTATGAAATATTCTGTGGCATATTCACTAACATATGATGAATAATTAAAACTAAATTGTACTTGTCAAAATAAATGAACACACCACATTTGGAGATAGAAAACTCCTAATTTTTTTTTTTCTTTATGGTTCATTGCATACTTTTTTCATTTGTGGTATTTGTGCTGTGTAGTGGCTCCTAAAGTTGCTAGTCATAACTAGAGCATTTATCCTATATTTGGTTTGTTGAACTGAGATCATAGAAGGTGCCAATTAAACTTAAAGACCTACATGTTGGTTTATGTATTACTTAGAGTGAAAACCTAAACCTAAGAGGCAGCCTCATCTTAATGACAAGAATACACTATTACTCATGCTGTTATTGTCAAGTCTGCTGATATTCACGTAGAAGATTTTATTAAAATGACATATATACATTATTTATGTGTTTGACTTTGATGATGGGGCTTTGAGAAAGCTAAGAGAAGGATGTGAGCATCTTCTTAAGAACTTTCCACTTTTTTTTTTTTACAAAATGTAACTTGCTACATTTGCCATCTGTGATAGTAGCTTGAGCATCAACACTGACTATTCCAGGCTGCAGAGATTCTGTTTGAAACAACTAAAAAATTGTATGGGGTAAAGCAACTAGTGTAAGATAGGCTAGCCTTATTGTCCTTTCGTTTCAGTGGAGTATTGCTCAGGTGCGTAAGTTAGCTGTTTAATTTCCAGAGAGAACTCTGTACCTGGAGAATGGCTGGGCATCTTCCATTTGTACTACTTTTTATTATTGTCAGAACTGATCAGATAAATCTGCCTGAGTATCTGTGTGTGGGACGCATGTTGAAAGTGATTTTATTTTTGCCCAGTAAGTCCCAAACATGCTGTCGTCTTCATTTTATTTTCCCTCTCCCATCTTTAGTGCCTTTTGCAACTGGCTTCACAAATCACATTGTCTCTGCTTATTACCCAAGCCTTTCTCCAGCTGGTAAAATGCATTCTTTCTTCCGCCAGATTCAGAGTTTCCCCTTTTCTTATTCCCTGTATGTTTCCCTTCACTTTTAATGTGCAAATTGCAGTACATTTCTAACCCCTTCTGTACAACACTCCATTTATTGAAAAAGCACGATACGTGAAGTAATGTAGAAGAGCAATCTAAAATGCTTCTTCTGTCTTCTGTTTTCCCAACTGGACCAATTTTTCCATATAATTTTCCCTTTCTTTCTAGTTTCATCTGCGTCATGTAATTCAGGATTCTAAAAGCATTTTTTTTGGGGAGGGGAGGCGGTGTTGAATTCATTCTGTGCTGCAGACTTTTCTGACTAATGACATACTGCCAGAGACCACTTGGACTTTCTTGCAACTCTCATGCTGCAGTAAGGCAAGCAATCCAGTGGAATCTGAGTGAAAAGAAAGGTAGGATTTATAAGTGCGTACTTGTGTTACAACTTCTCTGAGCCATGTTCTTGTATGTAAAATGAGAAATATATACATCTGTCCTCCTGTCTACGGGATTTTTGAGGTTCAAAAATGTGATGTATACAAAGATGTGAAATATTTTTGCAAGCTCATGTTTATTTTATGACATGGATTGAATTGTGTCCCCTCAAAATATTTGTCAACTTGACTAGGCCATGATTCCCAGTATTTTGTGATTGTCCTTCATTTTGTGATCCAATGTAATTGTCCTATGTGTTGTAAATTCTAA
This sequence comes from Trichechus manatus latirostris, assembly GCF_000243295.1. Taxonomy (NCBI): domain Eukaryota; kingdom Metazoa; phylum Chordata; class Mammalia; order Sirenia; family Trichechidae; genus Trichechus; species Trichechus manatus. The sequence continues at coordinate 1,191,788 of NW_004443937.1, forward strand.
TCTCTGCCTGTGGTTAATGTGGCAAGATTAGGTTATGTTAAAGAGGATTAGGGTGGGATGCAATACCCTTACTAAGATCACAGCCCTGATCTGATGTACGGGGAGTTTCCCTGGGGTGTGGCCTTCATCACCTTTTATTTTATAAGAGATAAGAAGAGAAAGAAAGGAACAGAGAGAAGGACCTCATACCACCAAGAAAGAAGAGCTGAAAGGAGAGCAGGTCCTTTGGACCAGGGGTCCCTGTGCTGAGAACCTCCTAGACCCAGGGGAAGATTGATGCCAAGACACATGGAGATCTCCAAGAGATGTCAGGCCCACAGATGTTGAAAGGAGACAAGGACCTTCCCCACATAGAGAAAGCTTTCCCCTGGAGCTGGCGCCCCAAATTCAGAATACTAGCCTCCTAAACTGTGAGAGAATAAATTTCTATTTGTTAAAACCATCCACTTGTGTTATTTCTGTTATAGCAGCATTAGATAACTAAGACATTTTACTTTACAAATGTACTCTTTTTTTTTACCCCATGGCCTTTCTTTATCACTGTCCTATTATACACAACAGGACTTTAAATAACACTTTGTTTCCTTTCTATATTATATTAGTTATTGTTAGACTTGACTGCATGAGGCAGAAAACTCAATAGTAGATACTTAAATAAGATAAAAGTTTACTTTTCTTTCAGTTGAAAGTTCAGGTAGGTGGTCCAAAGCTGTTATAACACCCATTGCCGTCGAGTCAATTCAGACTCATGGCCACCCCATGTGTTACAGAGTAGAACTGCTCCATAGGATTTTCTTGGCTGTAATCTTTATGGAAGCAGGTTGCCAGGCCTTTCTTCTGCAGCACTGTGGGTGGATTGAAACCACCAACCTTTAGGTTAGTAGTTGAGCACAAACTGTTTGCACCACCCAGTGACCTTAAAGCTGCTATGGTGTTCTGTGATGTCAGAGACCCAGACTTTGTCACTCATAGCCCTTGACCTTGTGATTGCAGATGGAACACCAGTGTCATAGTCATGTTACAAGCAGCAGAATAAAGAAAAGGTACAATTATTTTCTCTAAAGGAAAGTTTCTAGTAGTTACCATACAACCCCTGGCTAGTTCCATGGACCAGCACTTAGTCACATGGCAACGTGTGGCTACTAAAAAGGCTGGAAGAAATCGTCCTTAATCTGATGGCCGTATGTCCAGCTAAAATTTCTGTTGTACAGAAATAAGGAAGAATTAATGGTATTTTTCCTGCAAATATTAATTTTAATATATTCTTCTTCCTAAAAGAATAATGTGGCTGAGGAGATTGTGAATTACATGTGGACCAGGACTGTATGTAATAGAATAATTTTGTGTGCATTGAAAAGGGATGTTCTAAAAATATGCATTGAGAAATAGTGTTTTCTTTCTATGTGAAATATGTCTAAAAATGAGACCGCTTTTTTTATTTTAAAACAAACACACTCAACCATTCTTTTATTCAATAATCACGAGACATCTTATGTGCTAAGCACTACAGTCAGATCGGTGTTGCTTTTCTATATGGTGGCCACTGTGATATCACCAGTTAACAAGGCATGTTTTGGATTCCTCTTTATAAATGACTTTCAGACTTTAAGTTTCAAAACACATGAGGAAATTATTCTCTCCTCTACAAATTTTTTTCTTGAAGCCTACTTTTTTTTTCGTATTTTGCTCTGATAGCTTTCTGACTTATCCTAAAAATCAAATTTACCCCCAAAGGATGAAGATTTGGTCCCCTTGGAAGATTTTTACATAAAGGCTGTTGCTGTGATTGAGGCTGTCATACTTCTGAGACCAGGAGCCTTATTGTCCTGGCATCAAATTAAATAAATGTTTCCTTTAGTGAGAACTGTTGTTGAAAAATTTATAATACCTTCTATGTAAACCAAGGAGCCTTGGTGGTGCTGTGGTTAAGCATTTGACTGCTAACCAAAAGGTGTTCAGTTGAAACCCACTAGCTGCTCTGTGGGAGAAAGATGTGGCATTTTGCTTCTGTAAAGATTTACAGCCTTGGCAACCCTGTGGGGCAGTTCTACTCCACCCTATAGCGTCGCTGTGAATCAGAATTCGACTTGAGAGCAATGGGTTTTTTGGTTCTATGTAACCTATTCATTGGTGAAGAACAGCAGTGTCATTTTGAATGTTCTAGGAATGTCACAATATTGGGAGGCTTCTCAGAAGGTTTGCTGAAGAGTTCTAGGTGGGAAAGGTCAATGGCAGTAGTAGCCGCTGCCACGATAGTAAAGCAGTTTGCTTTGCTTGGGGTTTTTAGATATCATGAGTGTATGGTCTCCTTAATACCAAAACTAAAGAAGAAATTGTAAAATTGTTTTTATTGCTCTTCAGATATAAGCAAGCAGTAGTGTGATCCAGTTTAATATTATAGCATTTTAAAGGAAACCAAATTAAGAATTAAATGCATTTAATGGCATGAATCTGTATTGTCTCAAAGAAACAAAGATGGTACCAGGGGAATTTCCCTTTCAGGGACATAAAAAGCTTCTGGTGAGTGAACTTTGCCTGTGTCTAAAAGATAGCATTCACCTCCTTTCCTGGTGCCTGTGCCAAACAGGACTATGGTGTGTAGAAATTCCAGGTAATAGCCACTGAAAGGACCATATCCTGAGGTGATACTGCCTTTTGCCTAAGGAATAAGTAGGTTCTCTTTGAATTCACCTGTGTGTGTTTGGAAAAGGAATGTAAATATCTCCTCTTCTCCTAGGAAGAGGACTGTTTCAAAGAGCCATTTTCTTTCCTAACAAAGAAGTTCAGACTGGAGACAAATCAGCAGTTTCACAGCTGGCTTGTGAAATCCTGAAATGATGTATACAAACCAAAGTAGGAGAGATTCATTTGGAATGAAAGGGATATTTGAATTGCATCCCAGTTTCTAATAGGATATTGTTTCACTGTCCTACAGTATTAAAAACATGTTGTATATGTTATTCATGGCAATCATATCTTGTCTAAGAACTTGATGAGCAAATGACAATTTGTAAGCATGGAATTGCAGGATTGGACAAACTTGTAAATATCTTTTAATCACCTCTTCTCTCCTTTTTCCCACTCTTAATTGCCCACGATGACCCCCCCTCTAAAACAGTCCTCAATAACTATGTGAAAACACCCATTGCTTCCAAAAAACCAAAAAACCCATTGTTGTTGAGTCGATTCTGACCCATAGTGACCCTGTAGTACAGAGTAGAACTGCCTCATAAGGTTTCTTCAGAGTGGCTGGTGAATTCGAACTGCCAGCCTTTTGGTTAGCAGCCAAGCTCTTAACCACTGTGGCACTAGGGCTCCATTGCTTCCTAAGGTAAGCGATTATATTGTTGGAGTGTATTGGATTTTCTCATGTATATTGAAGAAGTACCACTTTGTTGGTTTTGATTTTGCCACCTGGAGTCACAGGGGATCAAGACTTTCCCATCCTATGCATAACAATCCTTGAAATATTTCCAGATTGCAGTCATGCTTTCCAGATCCTGTTCATTTAGGCTAGGGGTGTAGCAAAGGGGGTGGTGGTGGTGAGAAACAGTCATATTTTGGATAGATAGTTAGCAGTAGTTTGAAGGTAGCACCCACAGGAATTGATCATGGAATGGCTGTGGGCTGTGAGAGAAAGACGAGTCAGTGTTTTTGCCTTGAGTGCATTTTAAGAATTCAACATCCACTCTGTGCTCAGTATACTCTGTTAGGTATCAGAGTACAATTAAATGAGCATAGTTGTTCCATGGTACAGGTAGGGTGATACAGAGAGGGTGAGCTGGGCCTCTGTTACAGCCAGAGAGAGAATGCCTCTTTTTGCACCTTCATGCTTTAACCAATCTATAAATTTATTAAAGATCAGAATTAGAGGTTTAACATTTAGTTTTATTTTATGTCTCAAAATATGCTTTTGAATATCTGGTATTTACCTGGGTGTGACCCCACAGGACTAGAACGAAATGGTGTTAACTAAATGACCAAGATTTTTTTTTTTTTCCTTGCAAAACATTCCAGTTCAGAGATAGTATTCCTGCCACTAAATCTTATGCTCCTCGGGCGCAGGAATGTGATTATTTTGTATAGTACCTGTTGCATATTAGGGACTCAATAAATACAGGCTGAACTTTTGTTAATGTACAGCTTCTGTGAGTGGATTTGTGTGTGGATAAGATTCTAGTTAAATACTGTGTGTGTGTGTGTGTGTGTGCACGTGCGTATAAGCACTCACACACACACGAAAATGAACCACTCTCTTAGAAAAATCTCAGTTCTTCGTAACACATTGTCCAACTCTTTTCCTTCCTTTATTATCCATGTGCATGTGCATGCAAATACCATTATGCCTGAAGTTAAAATGTGTATGTTATAGGAGACAGGAGTCTCTGGTATGTTTCACCCCTTGTCTCTTGTTTCTGGGGTGTGCAGCCTGTGGCAATTGCTTCTCTCTTATTTATACATGGAGAGAGGAAATAAGGTGGCTAATTATCTTGTGAAAAAGCAGGTTTCTCCACCTACCCACAAGGTAGCAGGGGAATCTCAGTGGCACTGTGACAGATGAACTAAATAGGCATCTGTCTGCACGTCTGATGCATTAGTTGCCCCACCTATAAAAGAGCTGGGCTGCCTTGAGAAATAAACCCAGACTGAATTTCAAATGTGGATGTGTAGCCGAAACTAGCAAAGTTTTCAACGGTACGTCCTTCAAACGTGAGCAGAAATAAACTGCACATTAAAAGAATTAGCACTCAGAGGCCGTTGTTCAATCAGTGGTTAGTTTGGTGGTGATTGCACAAATTCACTACATTAAATTTAATCAGGGATGTTTCTGGCATGTGGGTGGCAAGCCTACTGATTAATTCATTTATATTCTTGAAATAAGATATGTTCTCCGAGATGAATTTCCACAGTTTGGTAATTCCACAGTATACATTTCAGCATTTCTAAATGACTGCTTTGTTCACAATCTCTCAGAGTTGAAGTTGTGCTGGGTGCTGTGTGCTAATTAGCCCACCAGAAGGAGAAGGACAAACAGCAAGTGGCACCATTTTAGTTCATCTCTGGGACAAACACCAAAGGACAAGTTTAGATGGCTGTCAGAATCTTGCTGTCTCCCTTTTGGGCTGGTTTAAGAAACCCATTAGGAGTGGTAGGGGAGATCATGATGAAATGAGGTCCTTCAAAAATTATGCTTTCTTAGATGGGTTTCTGAAACAGATTAAGTATATCTATATCTATGGAGAGAATACCAGAAAGATGATTATCAGTGTTTTACTGACTATGCAAAGGCGTTCAGCTGTGTGAATCATAACAAATATGGATAACATTGCCAAGAATGGAAACTCTAGAACGCTTAATTGTGCTAATATGGAACCTGTGCATAGACAAGAGGCAGTTGTTTGAACAGGGGATACTGAGTGGTTTAAAATCAGAAAAGGTGTGCATCAGGGCTGTATCCTTTCACTATACTTACTGAATTTGTATGCTAAGCAAATAAGCGGACTGTATGAAGAAGAACATGGCATCAGGATTGGAGGAAGACTCATTAACAACCTGCAATATGCAAGTCACACAACCTTGCTTGCTGAAAGTGAAGAGGACTTGAAGCGCTTACTGATGAAGATCAAAGAATACAGCACTCAGTGTGGTTTACACTTCAACATAAAAAACAAAAACAAAATCCTCACAACTAGACCAATGAGCAACATCATGATAAATGGAGAAAATATTGAAGTTGTCAAGGATTTCATTTTACTTGAATCCATAATCAACGCCCACGAAAGCAGCAGTCCGGAAGTCAAATGATGTATTGCATTGGGCAAATCTTCTGCAAAAGACCGCTTGAAAGTGTTAAAAAGCAATGATGTCACTTTGAGGACTAATGTGCACCTGACCTAAGCCATGGTATTTTCAGTCACCTCATAGGCATGTGAAAGCTGGACAATGAGTCAGGATCATCGAAGAATTGATGCCTTTGAATTATGGTGTTAACAAAGAGTATTGAATATACCATGGACTGCCAGAAGAACGAAAAAATCTGTCTTGGAAGAAGTACAGCCAGAATGCTACTAAGAAGGGAGGATGATGAGACTTCCTCTCACGTACTTCAGACATGTTACCAGCAGGGATCAATCCCTGGAGAAGGACATCATGCTTGGTAAGGTTAGGTAGATGGTCAACAAAAAAGTGGAAGACCCTCACCGAGATGGATTGACACAGTGACTGCAACAATGGGCTCAAACATAGCAAGGATTGTCAGGATGGCACAGGACTGGGCAGTGTTTCTTTCTGTTGTTCATAGGGTCACTAATAGTCATAACCAACTCGATGGCACCTAAAAACAACAAAAATAATGTAATTAAAAAAAACAGTAGCCCTCGAGTTGACTCCGACTCACGTTGACCCCATGTGTGTCAGAGTGCATGATAGAGTTTTTAATGGCTCATTTTTCAAAATTAGATTGCCAGGCCTTTCTTCCGAGGTGCCTCTGGGTGGACTTGAAACGCTAACTGAGTACATTAACCATTTGCACCACTCCATGATGGTGTCCCTGAATGGTGCAAATAGATTATATTAAAAATTACTATTTTGAAGGAGAGAAAAGACCTGAGAGATCATAGAATAATCAGCTTCCTCATTTCAAAAATGATGAAAATGGGAGACTTTGAGAGATTAATTGACTTTTCTTTAAACACAAAGATAGTTCGTAGTAGAGCTTTTGACTCAGGGTTCCTAAATTTCTTGCTGATCCTCTTTTTATAGCCAGTTCATAGTGTATGTTTGTGTTTTATTTGTGCAGGGGGAGCAAGGGAGCTAGATGCTAGACAGGTGGGGACAGACAGAAGCAAAGGAATGTATGGGATACAAATGGGATCACCTTTTGTAAACGTGTAATTACCTTTAAGTTTGGGGATGGGACAGAAGCACTTTTATGATCTATGGGGACCCCACTTTCCCTGATTTTCAGAGCTATTTCACAGATGGATCTGGGGATGATTGCCATAAGGTCTGTAAATGTGCACTATGTCTGTGTCTGTGCTCAGACATGATGACAAGGGGGAGGAAGAATATGGTTTGTCGTAGTAATTTTCTATCAGGAACCATACAACATACTGAGGAAGGCTGAAGGCTAGTGTGACAGAAAATGGACCTTAGAACTACCCAAGATAATTTCATTCCTTTGAAGGAGGGGCACACCACAGCTCAGTTTCTTCTATTCAACTTATTGCTCATACTTCAGCTGCCTCCCGAAGTGTAGTAGTTTAGTATGCAAATCACCAATCAGTATATGTACAACCTGTTCCCTCCTAAAGCATTATCTCTGAGGTTGAACATCTTTGTTTTTCTTTCTAGACATTGGAATGTGAATTAGGTCACTTCTTGTGAACTTGGGAACCTCTTTGGTGTGGGTAATATATTGTAGCAAAAAGATTACAAGTGACAGTGAAAGAAAATTTCATGCCGTTTTCTATGAACTGTTTTATTTATGACTATGTAATAAACTTGTTTAGGGTCACGTGGCTTTCACCGGAAACATGAACAAGTGTGGTGTCTTTCCTCACCTTTCTCCTAAATTAACGAATGCAGTGATTTTGTTTATTCAGATAATTTTGTTGTTGTTGCTGCTAAGAGAGAGTGAAGCGTAAGGGAAAGACCACCAAGTTACACCAGGGTTCTAATCTTGGGTCTCCTACTAACTAGGAATATGATCTCGAACAGGCCTCAGATTTTGTGAATATGCTGATCATTTTGAAGGTAAGATAGGGACTCTATAGCCAGACCACCCAGTTCAGTTTCTGTCTCTGCACTTAATTGCTGGGTTAGCTTGCTTCCGTTACATAACCTCTCTGTTTCGTCATTTGTTAAATAAGAATAAGAATAGCACATACATCACAGGGTTATTATGAAGATGAAATCAGTTAATAATATGCTATGTGATTATCTGCCATTATTACTTTAATAAGGAAAGTATTGGCTAGATTATCTTGTTGAAGAACAGAATAGTATGATTCCAGATAGATAGCCAATTTAGAGTTTTCCTTCCTGGATTGTTATGTCAGTGCTTCTGAGTGTGTTCCTCAGATCATCTGCAGCTGAATCACCTGGTGAGGCTGCACCTCCAGAAAGTGGCCTGTTGGAGTCCGAGTACTATGAGGTAAGTATCCATGACTAGAGAACCCTGCCTTATGTGATCATCTGAGCCTGTATCCTTCAATAAACATTTTTTTTGTATTTCAGAATCATGTCTTGTCATTACATCAGAAATCTAAATAATAATTTAAAACCAAGACAATATGCCATACTAAAAAATTATTAAAATTATGTTTTTGAAGAATATTTAAAAATATGGAAATATATTCACAAGATGTTAAATAGAAGACTAAAAAGGTTTACAGGTTGAAAAACAGTATTTCTGTATGACTCCAGACTTCTAATCATCAAATAATTTTATAATCATGAAAAATGTTAGTAAAACATTTTCCTATGATAAATATTAATGAGTACTTTATTGATTTGGCCTTAACATTCTCCAAATGAAAATTACAGTTTTTTTCCTCATTGTAAAAGTAATAAAGCTCATTGTAGTCATTTCAAACAAAACAGAAAAATGCAAAGATTGTTAGAATTATCCACAATCCCACCTCCCTGAGATGACCAATATTAAGCTTTTCAATAAAACTTTTATCCATATATCATTACTTGTTTTTAGTTACTTTTTTCTCAATGTGACTACTTATCACTCTCTTAGAGATAAATGCTAGCAAAGAATGAATCTCTGCATTTCTCCTCTATTAAAGTTTTTTCCAATGATATTCTCAGTGTATTAGACTGTTAAGTATATCCAAAACCCCAAACCCATTGTTTTAGAGTTAATTCCGAAATTTTGAAAAATTAAGTGTAATACAATCAGAAATAATCCCAACAACTGAAATTAAAATATTCTGTTACATATATCCATATATAAAAAGTTATGTTTTCAACATATACCTAAAAGTAAATATTCTAAGTGCATATAGCATGTTTTCATTACCTTTTAAACATCTTTAGCGTTGCTGTCGAGTCGATTCCAACTGATACCGACTGTATGAGACAGAGTAGAACTGCCCATAGGGTTTGCAAGGACTGACTGGTGGATTCAAACTGCTGACCTTTTGGTTAGTAGTCAAATGCTTAACCACTGCACCACAAGGGCCCTGTCAAGTATATAGGCCTTGAAAAAAGAAGGTTGAAAAGATATCCCTAGGGAGGTAGGGAGGAGAAAGGGTGGAGGAGGGAAGGCATATGACCTGAAAAGAAGGAACTCAAACCATAAAACTAGAAGGTTACTGCCAAACCTTCTAGTGAAACTGTTAAATATTCACAGCACATTTCCTTGTGTTATGGCTGCTTAACTCCTTTGGTTAGAACACAATACTAGGGTTTCAAGAGGAGGAATTATACCATATCTTAGTGATCCATCTTGATAACACCTCACAGGGCACAGGGGGAGTCAGTGTCACAGGGTGGGGGTGTTGATGGATTAATGCAAATCTAAATCTTTGATTGGAAAAAATAAAGCATACTTACAGAGGTAGATCAGCAGGCTATCTTTTGATGTGCCTCAGGGTGGCATTGAACCTACAATTTCTTAACTGGCAGCAAACACATTAGCCATTTGCACCACCCAGGGACCCCCACATTTGGATAAGCCACAGTTTAAATCATGTTTATGAATTATATGGTCAAAACTGCATATTACATGGAGGATATACTATTTTTGTGTTAATTCAGTCAGGTCTTTAGACATTATTTTAAGTATACAACATCTTTATCTGTACTACAGAGTCATTGTTTGCTAAAACTTAGCCATATAAAAGTTTCTATAATAATGTTTTCAGCCTTTCTGTCTCTGTTCTAGACTCCTCTCTGAGGCGTCTACTTCTGAACTCTTAGCAATTATTAGTTATATGCAATTAATTTCATAGTTAATTATGTATTATATCATGTATTGATTTTTCTTTTCAAAAAACAAAATTTTGAAAAATTAGGTAAATGTAACACAATTAGAAATAACCTCAACAACTGAAATAAAAATATTCTGTTACATATATCCATATATTTAAAAAATTTATTATGTTTTCAACGTATAAAAGTAAATATGCTAAGAGCATATTTCATGTTTTCATTATCTTTTTAACATTTGGATTATTATTTTGAGTATACATTTGTCTGATATATTATCCTTTTTATCTATTTGTCATGGTGGATCAAATTAAATGCTAACTATTTAGAAAGTAGGACTCTTTGGTTCTTTACCTGCATAACATAGTGTGTTGCAAATAAAAGTTCTCAAGAAATAGCTTTTTTTTTGGTGAGTATCATGGTGGTTATTTTAAAATCTTTTTGGTCTATAATTTGTTATTTTAAAATCTTTTTGGTCTATAATTAATGGTGATGTAGACTAGATTGATGAAATTGCTTTTAAAGAATTCTTGTACCTGAGGATAGAAAAAGGTATAAATCTGTAGCTGGAAAACAATGACAACAAAAAGATTATTACACAAATAAATAGGCAACAAGAGTGAAAAAATAATAGGTTACAATAGAAACAGATCTAAAAAAGCAAGTTAGGAGGAGGGAGCTATGTGTTTTAGAACCCACATATTTTCACCAGGGGAATTTTAAGGGCTGTTCATGAAATCATGGACTGCAAGTGGTTTGAGAATACAATATACATCGCGTAATTGTTTCTCTTTTCCTGTTAGAGAAGGACGATATAAACATATTCTTGGCAGACTATCAGCCAGGTTAATAAGCATCAAAATGACTGTGGAATTATTATTATTTTTAATATTAAGAGAGTGACTTTTAAAGTTAAAAGCACATGTAAACTATTGCTTAGCTCAGAAGACATTCTTTGGAGCTGAACAAAAGTTCCTACGTAATAGCTTTTTGAAAAATACAGAAAGGAATGTAGTCTTTAGCAGGCTCCGTCTGCCATAAGATCTTTTCTTTTCTTTTTTTTTTTTTTCACTTGTTTTTAATTTTTTCTCTTTGTTCTCCCCCTCTTGCCCGTGTTCACAGCTGGGCATTATTGTACATGTTTCAGGGACTTTGTGTTGAGTATTTCTATATAGAACACATACGTGCATAATTATTCTGCTTCCCCTCCAGTCTCCATTGTTGATAGAATTTTCATTCAAGCTAACCTTATAAACTTGCTTTTCTCCTCCTCCTGGTTTGTCCTCTTCTCACTTGGCAAATATTGATCCCTTTCCATTGTAGGTGAAATGCATCTACATGGCTCATTTGTGCTTATCTCCTTGTTTGGAGACTAAGCAAGTTTGGCTCAATGCTATTTATTGAGTTTATCTGTCAATTTCTCCTTCCTTGTATGATCGACTAATTAAATGGAATCAACACAATACTAGAGACACACAGGATAGTGACTTACATTTTTTTGAAAAGAGAATTGTAAATCAAAAGAAGAAACTTTATATTTGAAGACCAGTACTATTAGAAGGTGGCAACTTTTAAAAGTTTGTAGAGGACTTTCTCACTGAACATGGCAGCCAGCTATGGTTTTTTGATGGGCTACTTCTCAACTTTTCATTAAATAACTAAGAAGATACACATAAAAACATGACTTAGCAGCAGGATTGTAAAATAAAAATAAGAGGAGCCTATAAGTCAGGCAGAAATGCCACTCCAAATATAAACAAAAAGTGCAGTGTACATAAAGATAAAAATTAAAATGACCTCACTTTCTCCATAGCACTTAATACAAAAAATAAATAAATAAATCAGTAGAGCAGTTTTCATTAACTTCTTAGTCTTTGGAACTAGCTCAGGAATGGATTTTTGAGTCTACACATCTTAGTGAACACCAACATGGCAGCACTTACTGATTAGGTAGAAACATAAACTGGCCTTCACCAATCCTATTATGTAGTTATGGATTGAGTTGTGTCCCCCTAAAATATATGTTGGAATGAATCCTCGCCCCTATACATATGGATGTGATCCCATCTGGAATTAGAGTCTTCTTTGGTAGGTTAATTTGGCCATATCAGTGTAGGGTGTGTCTTAAACCAATCACTTTTGAGATGTAAAAAGAGCAGATTAGGCACAGAAGCAAGCAGACTGGTAGAGGAAAGAAAAGATGGACATGGAAATTGCCAAGAGAAGTCTAATTCAGATGCTATACTCTTAGCCACTGCACTATAGGGTCTTCAGTTATTAACCTCTCATGTGGCAAAGTGGTTAAGAGCTGTGATGTGCTATGGCTGCTAACCAAAAGGTCAGCAGTTCAACTCCACCAACCACTCCTTGGAAACCCTATGGAACAGTTCTACTCTGTCCTATAGGGTCGGTATAAGTCAGAATCAACTCAACAGTAGTGGGTTTGGTTTGGTGTAAGTACATGGCCACTACCCTAGAGAAAAAGTAAAATTCCTAAATGAAAAAGGGGAAGCCAAAACTTACTAGTTCCCATGGAAAAACTCCAGCCTCTGTTGCGGCTTTCTTTGTCAGCTCATGAGAACTTCAGTCTGAAGGTTGCTACTTAGAGCCCCAGCTCCTGCAAAATTGCTCTAAAAGTCTCAACACCAGTTAATTTAAGTTCTTGACAGAAGTTGGAAGCATTACGAGAGTGACACACATGGTTTTTGTTCAGATCACCTGGGGAATGCACGTCACATTGACATCAACCTCCAGCAGAGTCTTGGAGCGACAGAAGCAGCTTTTCCTAGGTGGCACCTCCTTGCTCCTTTAGTGGAAAAAAAAAAAAAGTTGAGATTTGGATGGCGTTTGCCACCCTCTTGACAGTTCATGATATACTGATGGAATGAAACAGAAAAACTGCATACTGAAAGTATGTGACCTAACAAGTGAAGTTAGAGAAGTCATTCCTGGTCACATAAGAGGTTTCACAGCCTCCTTATTTAAAACTTTCTAATAATTATGAGGTTATTTTTGGGTGTGTGATTACTGGATACATTTCTACCATTTTCTTTTGATAGCTTCTAGTCTATTAACATATGAAGCAGTGTTGAGCTCAGGATCTGAAGTCAGACAGCACAGTGATCTTCAGCAAATTTTTGACTTCTTTGAGCCTCAGTCTACTTGTCAATGAAGAAGGAACAATAATAGTACTTACCACATAGCGTTGTGAGGATAAATAAAAGACCCAGTGACTAGCCAGTAACTACTTATTGAAACTACTATGCTTGTTACTCCCCATGACCCATTTATTTTAAGCCTGAAGCATCTTTAGGAGCTAAGTATTGTAATGCGCTGAAAGAGCTTCATAATCTTTTCTGTCTGCTGTGCATTGTAGTCTCATAACTCTGCTAGCCGTTCACTTGTTATCCTTGAGAGAATACTGAAAATTCCGAGACCTATGAAACCCCTCTGTCATACTGGCAGTGTTATTATGTCCCAACTAATATGTGTTTACACTTCCTAATTTTTGATAAACTTGTTAGTTGCCATTGAGTCGTCTCCGACTCATGGGGTCCTTATGTATAACAGAACAAAACGTTGCCCAGTCTGGTGCCATCTTCATGATCATCGTGTTTGAGTCTGTTGTTGTGGCTGTTATATAGTGCCTTCCAACCTAGGAGGCTCATCTGCCAGCACTGTATCAGACAATATTGTGTTGTGATCCTTAGGGATTTCATTGGCTAATTTTTGGAAGTAGATTGCTAGGCCTTTCTTCCTAGTCTGTTTTAGTTTGGAAGTTCCTATGAAAGCTGACCTCCATGGGTGACCCTGCTGGTGTTTGAAATACTGGTGGCATAGCTTCCAGCATCATATCCAGCAACTGTCAAGCCACCACAATATGACAGACTGTGACAGATGGTTGGTGGTTGACAAACTTAAGTAGTAGTATTTCACATGGCTACTTGGGAAAAGATGTAGCTAACAAAATCCTGTATTTTTAGCTGTTTTGCATTTTCTTCTTATCCTTCTGGTTGTTTAATTTTGGGTTAACTATATGAGTTACTTCATTTCTCAAGTTGCATAACTTGTCTGCTTGTCTAGTATCATCTTGCTCTATGGAGATTAAGATTGGTTAACTTTGAGCAGTGTATTTATGGTTTGATATTTTTGACAAACTCATATATGGCCAATTAACTCTAAAAAAAATATTTTTCGTGTGCTTTGGATTTTACTAAGCCATTAGCTTCTAACTTTCCACAATGTTACCAATAACCATTCTTTTTATCTGTTATTTTTCCATATGTTTCTGCTCCATTTCTATAATTGCACTTTAAAAATTTCTTATTCTCCTGAATATTACAGTTTATTAACATGTAGAAGATGGTAATATTTACTTTACTGTATTGCAGATCATTGATATAAGCTTCCTTTTTCAATTTGTTGTCTTGTGAATGACTGTTTCACACAGTTTTCAAGTGACTGGCCTGAATTTTATGAGGCAATTAACTGCAGCATTTATAAAATTACTGAAAACGCATCAGTAATGAAAAACTTTTAATGATTATTGTAAATTGGTGATATGCTGTAGTTCCATTTGTCTCTGAACTATTTTCCTTAAATAAGAATGTATAAAATGACGCACCACGGTTTATAATTTTTCATGTTCTTAGGTACTGAGAGCAAGCACACGATAAAGTGATCACTGTGAGCCAATGTGTGCTCTACTGTGCTCTCTTGAGTTGTATTCTTTGGTGTGTTGTTTATGCCTTTATGACCTCTTTCTGCCACATTTCTTTCTGTTTTGTTGAACAGTTTGGACAATAATGGCTAACCAAAGATGGGCAAAGGATGTAAATATAGAAAGCAAGACTACCCCCACTGGCTGATAAAATGCAAGTTTTTGGGTATGTTGAGTTGCCTTCAAGAAGATGTTATACCCAAGAGAATTGAAAACATGTTCACACAAAAAATTGTACATGAATATTCTTCAACATTATTCATAATAGCCAGGTGTGGAAATAACCTAGATGGCCATTAACTGATGAATGGTTAAACCAAATGTATATCCATGCAGTGGAGTATTATTCAGCCATAAAAAGGAATGGAGTACTAATAGGTACTACAACATGAATGTACCCTGAAAATATTATGCTAAGAGAAAAAAACTCAGATATAAAAGGACACAAACTATATTATTCCATGTATAGGAAATGTCCAGAGTAGGCAAATTAATAGAAACAAAAAGTACATTAGTCATTACCAGGGGATGGGGACTGACTGCTGATAGGTACAGGGTTTCTGTTTGGTTGATGAAAATGTTCTGGAATTAGATAGTACTGATGGTTGCATAACATTGTAAATATATGAAAACCCACTAAATTGTATACTTTAAATAGGTAAGATGGTGGATTTTATGGTTATATGAATTTTATTTCAATTTAAAAAGTTTTAAAAAATAGATGTTACAGTAAATAAAATATGATCAGAAGCCAATAGAAATTGGTGGAAATTCTTTGACTTTAAGAACATCATGAGTCTTGATTTCAAGAGAATTGACAAAGATGAGCAATTGAATAAATTACACTAGTAATGCATTTGGATAGGAAGCACCTATGACCACCCTTATAATGCTCATTTAGACATTGGAGGGTGGAAGGGAAAGATGTAGTAATGTATTCACAAATCTGTTCCTGAAACATTGTGCTTATGATATAGTAAGTGCTATGTCAGAGGTGATAGGATGTAGGGAGATACAGAGAAGAGGGTAATGGATGCTGCATAGCTGAGTTGGAAGTAAACAGGGGCTTAGCAGGAGAGGTCCCATGTAAACTTTCTTTAGAAGGATGCATAGGAGTTCTCCAGCATGTTGATAAGGAGGGAACAACATGAATATTAAGAGGTTTCGTCTTACCTTACCCTTTTTCTATCCAGAAATGGTTAGTCAATTCTACATTGGGCCCAACCATTCATTCCCTATATAAAATCAAAATCACTTATAATCCTTATTTTTGGTTTAGTTTGTAAGGTTCAATTTTCCTACAACTTCCTCATTTCTACTGAAGGGATGACATTAGAACCTTTTTATTTTTTTTTGATTCTACAAAAGCTAAGAAAGCATATCTCCCTTTATGAATTTTTCATATGCTCATTTGATGCTTGTGTGTTCTCTGCCCCTTTGCCTGGCCTGAAATGGGCTGCTTACCTAGTTCATCCCTTGCTATTTGCAAATGCAAATGTGAGACAAAAACAGCAAAAGTAGTAAGGGCATGTTAGCAGAGTGAAAAAGAAAGGCAAATAGAGTAAGTACTCAAAGAAGGAAAAAGCAGGGCTGGTACATTGCTGAATGAAGTTCTGGCAGAAAGAAAGAAAGAAAATTAGGAAACATTTGGGAGAAAAATTAGAATGATGTCTGTAGGTGGGTAGTGGTGAAAGAAGCAACTTAAGGAATGATGCAAAAGTTAATAAACAGGGCATGAAGTTTTTTTTTTTTTTTCAATTGCGTTGCAGGAATGTAGAACCAGTTAGTTGCAGATATGCTTTACTTTACAACAACTGTAATATAGGAATCAGCACTGGTGTTGACAGTGGTTTTACGCTTTTTTGGATATCTTACATTAATTGTGCCATTAATCCTGTGACCACTGTAAAGGGCAGTTTTTTTGTTTTTTGTTTTTTTAAAGTCTGTTACTGTTTTCACGAATCTTTTTTTATACCAAACTTCTCAGGATTGCTTAAAATGAAGCAAATTATCATATAAGGTGTAGTTTCAAGGAATTTGTAATATGAAATCCAAAACCAAAAAAACTAAATCCATTGCTGTTGAGTTGATTCCGGCTCATAGCAACCCCATAGGGTTTCCAAGGAGTGGCTGGTAGATTCAGACTGCAACCTTTTGGTTAGCAGCCATAGCTCTTAATCACTGCGCCACCAGGGCTCCATACATGATCAAGGTAGGGTATCTATGTGTAATCATATTATTGGAATGTTCTATTGTAGAATAATTTATTTACTTAATTGTAGCTATAAAACTCCTGTAATAGAGGTATTAAGATGGGCCAGCAACTTGTATTTTTAAGAGAAAAATAAAGTATTCCTGACAATAGTGGAAAAGGTAAAGAACTTATTATATCAGTGGGATCATGGTATAGATGTTTTATGGCCTGTATTTCACACTTAATTCTATAATATGAACATCTTCCATGTCAGGTAGTACTCTCTGTTATTTTAATGGCTGAATATTATTCCATTTATAGATGTACATTGCTTATTTAATTAATCTATCTCTTGAGGATAAATTTCTGAAGCAGAATTGCTGAATCAAAGAATCTATATATTTTGATGCTTTTAGTGCATTAATTGTTGGAGCCCTGGTAGTGCAGTGGTTAAGTGTTTGACTGCTAACCAAAAGGTAGGCAGTTTGAATCCAGCAGCCACTCCTTGGAAACCTGTGAGGCAGTTCTACTCTGTCCTATAGGGTTGCTATGAGTCGGAATTGACTTGATGGAAATGGGTTTGGTTTTTTGGGGTTTAGTACACTATTAAATTTTCCTAAAGAAAGTTTGTACCAATTTACACATCTGTCATCACTGAATAAAAGTACTTACCCACATCCTTGCTGATTTTGGGTGGCTTCTTTTTATTTGCCATTTTTATAAGCAAAAAAGGTATCTTCTTGAATTTTATAAGTAATTTGAGCTTTAAAAAATTTAACTGTGTTAGATTTACATCCCTCTGTGTGTGTGTGTGTGTGTAATCAGAATTTTAAAAACATTTTGAACTTGTATTTTGATGCTGTGGTTGGTCTACACATCAATTTTCTTACTGATTTGCATTGATGAGCACTTCCCATTCTTCAAGTGTACGGTAACTAAATCAAAATACAATGAAATCTGAAAAAAAAAAATAGCACAAAGCCAACCATAAAGAGGCCAGCTAGTTGTAAAACACATAGCTATTAAACTTGTCAAGACTTGTCAAGGCATTAAAAAATTAGATTAAATGATAATTTCTTGATAGCACAATTGTCCAAAAATATGTTAAGTGGTGTTTAGGTTAGATGAGTCTTATAGTCAAATTACCTGATTAATAAGTGGATGAGATACATTATAGCTGGCTTTTTAATGAAGCCATTTCTGTTTTCACTGGAATGTTTTGTTCATAGAACAAAGTGGGAGCTGTAACTATCTTGAGATTATCAAAGGGCATCACTGAGTATAAGTTTAGTTTACTCTGGGCACCATATTTTGAAAAGTACATAAATGAACTAGAGAATGCTTAAGGTATGGGGACATGATTACTCACAATGTCACATGAGAAAAGTTTGAAGAAATAGGGATGATTTCAACCGGATGAATTAGGATTTAAGAATGTAATTTCTGAATATGAGCAGTAGAGGGGCTAGCAATGTACCTTTAATGTTTTGGCTTTACTCGTGAGATGGGATAAGGATTGCTGTCGTTGTTGTCTATTGTTGTGTGCTATTGAGTCAATTCCAATTCAGCGACCTTATAGGACATGGTAGAACTGCCTTATAGGGTTTCCAGGGAGTGGCTGGTGGATTCAGACTGCCAACTTTCTGGTTAACAGCCTGAGCTCTTAACTACTTTGCCACCAGGGCTCCAGGGATAAGGATTAGTAGGTTTAATTATAAGAATGCTAATAACTTTCGTATGTAAATGTTCGTAGTTGTACCAAACATTGCCCTAAAGAAGTTTATGGCACATTCTGTCACTGGAACTCTTTGTGCAAAGACAGGACATTCACTGGGCAAGGTTACTGTAGAGGTGATTTTTATCATTTGATGGTGGTTGAACCAGATCACTTTTAAAACCATTTGTATCCCTGAGATTAGATGTAACTGTTAACTTTATGCCATTTAGGCTATAGTATGTAGTGTATGAGAAAAAGATGGTATTTTCCTCATAGCACATTTGTAAACTGAAAGTTGAAACTGTCTGTGTAAGATGATAACTGGGTTGATTGACTTAGTGAATTTAGTAAACTATTTACGCTCATCTGCTGATACTGTGATTCTATTACGGAGGTAGCATGCTAACAAAAATTTGCTAAGTAAATTTTAAAATTTGTACATTGAGAATTAAGATCTCATTTTGATTGTGTTATTATTATAAAGAAATATGAGAGCCAGAATGATTGCAGGCACTGTTAACAATTTTGACAGAAACAGAGACATTTCATAATGCAGTGAGAAAATTGATAACAGAATTAGCAAATAATTTTTTTTTTAAATTAAAATTATGCTTTATTAAGAAAAAACAAACAGTTCTCTGGAGAGTTGACTTAATTTTTTTTGTATAGGATATTGAATTACTGGAATATTTTCTAGAGCTTTCAAAAATATATAGGATTGTCTTAACAATGAATTCTCCCCTTCAAACCCAAGACATGGGGAATAAAGGAAGAATGGAAAGATATCAAAGATGTACATACAATTTCTTTCTTCACCTTCTTCCTTTTCATTACCTCTTTCCCCTTCCCAGAATTAGCAAATAAATTTGAGTAGACGTTGGTAGAAAATAAGTGGTATGGATTTGAAAGGAAAATAAGGAAGGGAGGAAATTGCTATAAACAGAAAATTAAAAGAGATTGGAGGAGATTGCAACATGCTGAGATCTTCAGACAGTTTCTGTTTGGAATGAAATAGATCAAACCATACTAAGTACAAAACAGAAACTACATCACGAATGTGTGCATTGTCAAATAAGTGGAATGATAGTAAAGGAACTATGAATCTGAAAACCAGAACAAAAGAAAACAACTCATGGTGGTTTCTTTGGCAGGAAAGAACTACAAAATGTTAGATAAGTATATAAAGAAAGCATTCATTTATGCAGAGAAAATGGTGCAAGAACTAGAAATCTAAGGAATGGAGTTAAATGAAGACAGTTTATACAAGCACCAAGGATTAAGTAGTGAAGTTGAAGGTACATAGAACCATCTTAGGGCCGGAAAGGTCATAGATGTCGTATAGTCTGACCTTCTACACAATGAATGAATTTTGGCCCCAGATTCCTGAGATGTGATTGCTCAATATAGAGTCAAAAGGGAGCTCATAACCTTATAAAGTGATACATTCTAGTTTTAATAGCATTCATTTATAAATCTGTATAATGAAATATTTATAACATATTTATATATGATATAATTATTTGTAAAGTATTTATTGTCTTAGTCATCTAGTGCTGCCATAACAGAAATACCACAAGTGGATGGTTTTAACGAAGAGAAGTTTATCTCCTCTCAATCAAAGTAGGCTAAAAGTCCAAATTCAGGGCGTCAGCTCCAGGGGAAGTCTTTCTCTCTCTGTCGGCCTTCTCATCAGTGTTCCCCTGAACTAGGAGCTTCTCGGCGCAGGGACACCAGTCGAAAGGACGCGCTCTGCTCCTGGCACTGCTTTCTTGATGGTATGAGGTCCCCCTGTCTCACTGCTCACTTCTGTCTTTTATCTCAAGAGATTGTCTCAGGACACAATCCAGTCTTGTAGATCAGGTCCTGCCTTACTAACACAATTGCCACCCATCCTCCCTCATTAACATCATAGAGGCAGGTTTACAACCTACAGGAAAATCACACAGTACCAGGAATCATGGCCTAGCCAAATTGATACATACATTTTTTTGGGGGGGACATAATTCAAACCATGACATTTATATTATAAAGATGCAAAAAGAAAAAAAGGCAATTAACTTTTTAAATAGCTTTATTGAGATATAACTCACATACCATACAACCTACCCATTTTGAGTATACAAGTCAGTGGTTTTACTAAAGTCACATATATGTGCAAATACCACCACAGTCAATTTTAGAGTATTTTCATCACTCAGAAAGAGTCCTTGTTCCCTTAGGTTATCAACCTATCTACTTCCATTCTCTCCCAGCCCTAAGCAACCACTATTTACCTGTCTCTATGTATAATTTCCTCATTCTGGACATTATTTTATATGTATATATATATATATATATGATATGTATATTATTATATAGGTGGAATAATATATTATGTGGTCTTTTGTGACTGGTTTCTTTCACTTAGCACAATGTTTTTGAGATTCATCCATGTTGTAGCATTTGAAAGTACTCCTTTTTTTTTTTTAGGGCCGAACAATATTCCATTGTATTGATATACCCCGTCTTGTTTCTTCATTCATCAGTTGGTGGAAATATGGGTTGTTTCCACTTTGTGGCAATCATGAATAATGCTGCTAGATACATCTGGGTACAAGTTTTTGTGTGGACATATGTTTTCATTTCTCTTGGGCATATCCCTAGGAGTGGAATTGATGGGTCATAAGGTAACTCTGTGTTTAACTATTAGAGGAACCACTAAACTATTTTTCCAAAGTGGCTGCACCATTTTACATTCCCACCAGTAGTGTATGAGGCTTCCAATATCTCCCTCTCTTCTCCAACACTTGTAGATCAGGTCCTGCCTTACCAACACAATTGCCACCCATCCTCCCTCATTAACATCATAGAGGCAGGTTTACAACCTACAACCTTTTTTATTGTAACTATCCTGGTGGGTCGCTATGAGCTGGAATTGACTGGATAGCAACAGATTGGGATTTTTTTGCTTTTGGATCATGGTAGGTGTGAAATGGAATGTCATAGTAGTTTTAATTTACACTTCCCTGATGACTAATGATGTCAAGCATCTTTTCATGGCTTCATTGGCCATTTTTATAAATTCCTTGAGGAAATGCCTGTTAAGATCTCTTATCCATTTTTTAATTGTATATTTGTCTTTTTATTATTGAGTTGTAAGAGTTCTTTTTATATTCTAGATGTAAGTCCCTTATCAGTTATATGGTTTGTAAATATTTTCTCCCATTCTGTAGGCTGTCTTCACTTTCTTGATGGAGCCGTTTTGAAGCACAAGTGTTTTTAATTTTGATGAAGTTCAGTTTATCTGTATTTTTCTTTTGTTACTTGTGCTTTTGGTTTCATATTTGAGAATCCTTTACCAATTCCAAGGTCATAAAGATTTACTCCCATGTTTTCTTCTAAGAGCTTTATAATTTGAGCTTTTAGATTTAGGTTTTTCACCCATTTTGAGCTAAATTTTGTATATGATGTGTGGTAAGGGTCCAACTTCATTCTTTTATGTGTGGCTATTCAGTTGTCCCAGCACCATTTATTGAAAAGATTACTCTTTCCCCATTGGATGGTCTTGAAATCCTTGTTGAAAATCAGTTGGCCATAGATGCATGGGTTTATTTCTGGGCTGTCAGTTGTACTCCATTCATCCATATGTTAATCCTTGTGCCAGTACCACGTAGCCTTTATTACTGTTACTTTGTAATAAGTTTTGAAATTGGGAGATATGAGTCCTCCAGCTTTGTTCTTCTTTTTCACAATTGTTTTGCCTATTCTGGGTCCCTTGAAATTGCATATGAATTTTAGAATCAGCTTGTCAGTATCTATAAGAAAGTTGGCCTAGATTCTGTAGATGAGTTTGAGGAATATTGTCATCTTAAAAATATTGTCACCCAATTCGTGAACATGAGATGTTTTCCCAATTATTTAGATCTTCTTTAATTTCTTTCAACAATATTTTGTAGTTTTCAGGGTATAATTTTTGTACTTCTTTTGTTAAATTTATTCCTAAATATTTTATTGTTTTTGTTGATAATATAAATGGAATTGTTTTCTTAATTTACTTTTTTGATTGTTCATTGCTCGTGTATATATACAACATATTTTTTATATTATCTTTTATCCTGCAACACACTTGCACTCATTTATTCATTCTAATAGTTTTTTAGTCCATTCCTTAGTTCTGTGATACAAGATCATGTTATCTATAAATGAAGATAGTTTTACCTCTTCCTGTCCAATTTGAACACTTTTTATTCCATTTTCTTGCCAATATTCATTCCCTGGCTAGAAAATTCCACTACAATATTGTATAGAAGTGGTGATAGCAAACCTTTGTTCCTGGACTTAGAGGGAAAGCGTATAGTCTTTCACCGATAAATATGACTTTTTGCTGTAGGTTTTTGTAGATGCCCTTTATCAGGTTGAAGTTTCTTTCTATTCCTAGTTTTTTAGTGTTTTCATCAAAAAAGCGTGTTGGAATTTGTCAAATGCTTTTCCTGCGTCTATTGAGATAATCATGTGATTTTTGTTTTTGTTTTATTGATATGATGTATTAATAGGATGTATTCTTTTACCTCAAACTCCTCTTTTGTAGAAACAATACAATTTGATAGGGAATAGATCAAAGACATACTTTTTTTTTTTGAGTGTTAAAATCTGACTTACAATCATAAACCTAAGTAGGTCAGAGAGGTGGAACTGGCAAAAGAGAACAAAGTGGGTAGTGAGATGGCGGGTTAGCATAAAGTCTGAAAGAAATGATCTCTCATGGCAGCGGAAACTAGTGCAGGGAGAAGCAGTCGGAGAAAATGAAAGTGATGACAAAGAAAACCCTACAGTGAGACTAGGATCTCAGCAAGTGTGCGCTGAAATAATCACACCCAGTTAAGGGCTCCCTCTGTATTCTCTGATAATTGCAGACAATTTATGTCAAACTGACTCAGATCTTTTTCTGGGAAATGGTGGGAGCAGGGCCAATAAGAGACAAGAACAGCAGTGGGAAAACTGGTGAATGACAGGGGTGGGGGGAGTGAGTGATGGGCACAGTAAACCTGAAGGGCCTAAATGTCACGGGGACCTGTGCATAGAAAGATGAGCATAGGCTAGACCTGTGTTTTCCATTGTGTAGAGAGATCCTAGGCAAGCTACCTAACTTTTCTGTGCTTAGTTTTCCCATCTGTGAAATGAAGATATTAATTATACTTTTATATCACAGGTTGTTGTAAGGTTTAAATGGATAGTATGTTTGGTTAATGTGCTCAGCTGCTAACTGAAAGATTGGAGGTTCAAGTCCACCCAGAGGCACCTTGGAAGAAAGGCCTGGTGATCTATTTCTGAAAAATCAGCCTTTGAAAACCCTTGGAGCACAATTCTACTCTGACACCTGGGGTTGCCAAGAGTCAGAGCTGACTTAACTGCAACCGGTTATATGTAAAGCACACTGCATGGTGCCCGACACATGTCCATCCAATGTCGTCCTTCATACTATTTTGCTGCAAGCGTGTGAAGCAAGGTGTAAAGGCATCTGCTTTGATAGAATCAACATTTATTTATTACAGTGTAGGAAGGGAGACTGAATCAGATAAGTTGATCTTTGTGGTCCCTTTAAGCCCTGATTATATTTTGACATCTACATGGAATATTTTACTTTTGGCAGCTTCCTGCCTACCTCCAACCTATGCCCCACCCTGTGGAAATATAATGGAAAATAAAATAATGAGGACAAAACATAGCTACTTAAAGGCCTCTTGTACTGTCATCATCTTTTAGCCCTTTTTCTAATTTCCTTCCACTTTCTCCCTTTCTAAGAATAGTAATTGATACATAAATTGTCACAACAGTGGCTGGATACATATGTTTTGTTATATATATTTAACCACATTAAAAAAAAAATCAACAAAATTATCATGATAATGGCACACATGCATACATTATTAAATTTTACATTTAACCTCAAATTTACCTATCAAAAATGTTTGCATCATGAAGTAGTTCTATCTGGATGTTTGGTGGTTGGGAATTAATTCAACCTCATTTGGAAACTTGGAAATGTAATTTTCAGTGCTTTATAAAACATTCATTGTTAGTATTTGTTTCTTACATTTAAAATGCCCTTGTTGAGGCAGGCACTTCTTTGAGCCAGGCACTTTCTGAGATCTTGTAACTACTGCATTCAACATGATGGAATAACAAGGGATGGATTTACCACCTAATCTAAAATAGCAAAAAAAAAGTAAAAAACAAAAGCGAGAGGAAAAATTATATGAAACAGAAAACAGAACAACAGTTTTTAGAAAGTGGATAATAACAGGCGGCACAGGACAATGATCCCTGAAAAAAGGGCAACATGCGGAGTGAGCTTTATGCTTGTCCTGGTGGTGACACAATGGTTAACAGCTAGGGCTGCTAACCAAAAAGTCAGCAGTTCAAATCCACCAGCCACTCCTTGGAAACCCCATGGGGCAGTTCTACTCTGTCATACAGGACTGCTATGAGTCAGAATCGACACGACAGCAGCGAGTTTTTTTGGCTTAGAGTCTAGAGAGAGCTTCCAGGCCGTAGTGCTGGAAGGGGGAGGCGAAGGGGTGCCTGAAAATATCCATGATTTCTCAGCATAAAGAGAAGCAATTGCTTCATCTCTCTGTGCCTTTGCTATTGATTTAAAAATGGGAATAATAGTCTTTGTTTTTGTTAGTTTCCATTGAGTCACCTCTGACTCATGGTGACTCTACATACAAAAGAATGAAAGGTTGCCCAGTCCTGCGACATCTTCATGTGTGTTGGTGTGTTTGAGCACACTGTTGTGGCTATTGTGTCAATACATCTCGTTGAAGCTGTCCCTCATTTTTTCGGACCCTCTACTTTACCAAACTTTATGATCTTTTTAGTCCTATCTTAATCTGTTGCTCTGAAGAGTAAATGGAATACATTTAGCACGGTGCCAGACAGTAATCACTCAATAAGTTTTACCTATTATTATATAAAAAACAATATATTGTCTTTTTATTATTGTTACTATCATTATTGTGGAGCCCTGTTGGCAAAGTGGTTCAGAGCTTGGCTGCTAACCAAAAGGTTGGCAGTTTGAATCCACCAGCTGCTCCTTTGAAACTATATGGGGCAGTTCTACTCTGTCCTGTAGGGTCGCTATGAGTTGGAACTGACTCAGTGGCAACGGGTTTGGGTTTTTGATTTTTTTAAATCATTATTGTAAGAAGCCCTGGTGGTGCAGTGGTTAAGCACTCAGCTACTAACTGAAAAGTCAGTTCGAAATCACCAGCTGCTCTACTGACAGTCTGCTTCCATAAAGACTAGTCTTAAAAATTCTGTGGGGCAGTTCTACTCTGTCCTGTAGCATTGCTATGAGTCAGCATGGACTCGACAGCAATGAGTATCATTACTGACAGGCAGAATGGCATAGTATTTATTGCTTGGAATCAAATCCTGGCTTTATCACCTACTAGGTCTGTGATTTGGGCAAGTTACTTAGCTTCTCTGTGCCTTTGTTTCCTCATCTGTACAATAGGAGTAATATAACAACTATTTCATAGGGTTGTGAAATTAAATGAGTTCATAAATTTCTTGACACATAGTAACAATACACATGTGTTGGTTGGTTGTTATCATTAGTAGTAGTAGTATTTCTTTTTATCTTTGCTATGAGCCTCTCTCTTGACAGGAACCAGGAGTAGCAATTTATTTGAACATTTTCACATTAACATCTTGATAAAATATTAATTTTAATCCAATAATCTGGTTTACCTAAAATGTTCATTAGAAGTATGGGCATACTCAACTCTTCAGACAGGGATTGGACTGGACTGTGGGACGTAAAGTGATACTTGTGAAGAATGTATCTCTTAGACAAGCAGATACAAGAGACCAAATGAATGGCTTCTGTCCAAAGGTGAGATGGGAACGCAGAGAGAGTTAGGAGCTGGTTGAATATTCATGGGGAATCAGGGGCGGAGGGGAGGAGTGTGCTGTCGCAGAATGGGGTTAGCGGTTGGGGTCTCATAACAATGTATGTAAAAAAAAAAAAATTCTGTATGGGAGACTAACTTGAAATGTAAACTTCATTTAATTACAACAATTAAAAAAAAAAAAGTATGGGCATACTTTTAGTCCCAAATTTGTGTAATTTATTTATTGCTGTGTTATAAACCCCAAAACTTTGTGACCTAAAACAACAACCATTTAGTTAGCTTACAATTCTGTGTGTCAGCAATTGGGTTGGGCTCAGATAGGTGTTTCCTCTGTCTGGTCTTAGATGCCCTGCTGTTCACCTCTGCTTCTACGGGTTGACTTGCTTCAGTTAATGGTGGCCACTAAGGCACATTTCTCTCATCACCCAGCCAGCTACATCCAGGCCTTTTTACAAATTGGCTAGGCAGGACTCGAGAGAGAAGAAAAGCAAGGCCTCTTGGGCCCTGTCATGGAACTAGTGTGGTGTTGCGTCTGCCATGTTTTATTTTGTAACACCAAGTCATGAGGCCAGTCCATGTGCAAGGGCCAGAGAAATTGGCTCCACCTCTTGTAAAGAACAGCAAAGTCACATTGCAAACGGAGGGGTGAGCAATTATGATTTTTTTTCCTACCACAACTTGGAAAGTTTTCCTTACTGAAAACATTATTCAAGTGCTTGTTAAGAGTAGGCTGTTCTAATTCTTTCTTTGGAAGTTATTAAAGACCATTAAAGTTTGTCAGAAAAATTGCTGATACTGCTTTATTTACCATCATTTAAAACTGATAAATATTTGAAGACTGAAAGGAGACCATGCTTAAATGGTTCTGCCTGGGAAGAATGATTTGTCTCAGGGAACATAAATATAAATGTTGCCAACTTACCATGAAAAAGTTTAGTCAAATAGAAATGGCAACACTAGCTTTGAGGTTTTGTAGGGCAAAAGGGCAGGAGAAAAGTAAAATGGTCCACAGATATTGCGGGTGGCAGATATTGTATGCAGAAGGGTGTTTGTTTAGTTTGTTTATCACCTTTTGCCCTTAAAAACTATAATTCCAATGAACTAGAAAATTGGACTTTAAGGAAAAACTAACCTTTTAGATTTTCATGGAAGATCTGCACTTTAGAATTCTGAAAGTTTTTTGAGTTTATTTTAAATCATGTTGCTTCTGTAATTTTTTTTTTTTTTCTTCTCCGAATAGAACTGAGTGAGATTGAAGACATTTGAATAGGGGAATGGTAAAATAAAAAAGTCATTCATTGGGACTTTGATTGTAGGCGTTATTTTCATCTTGAATGCATTGAGGGATTCAGGGAATTTTTATGGTAATTCTGACCACCTAAGGATCTTGTTGTCTAAGTGTGGATATATATCATAATATAAATTCAATTTAAGATTACTTTTAAATGTCAGCTTTAATGTTGGGTCAGTCATTTATTAGTGAGGTTTTTCTAGATTTAGTGTGTTGTATCAAGCAATTTGTTATTTGCAACTCTTAGAATAGAAAGAATACTTTGTAATTTATATCTAACAAAGAATGTTGGACAAATTTAGTTTTTAGTTTCATTTTTAAATGTCCTTCAGAAGAAAATTCAATCATCTGTATAAATCATGTTGTAGAATATTGCCAAATGATGTTAAATACTTTGTTTAACAATTATTTAAAAAATTGTAGAATATTTTGCAGATTCTGTTAAGAGGTTATGATGCTGTTTAAAAAAGCAGTGAAGTAAATGATAGAAGGTACAAATCAGATGCTATCTGTCCTAAGTGCTGCCTATGTGGACCGGCCTATTTTAAATTGCAATTCCCTTGCACCTGTATTCACTTTAACCCTGAGTGGCACAAAATGCTTAAGCATGTGACTACTAACCAAAAGGTTGGTGGTTCAAACTCACCCAGAGGTGCCTTGGAAGAAAAACCTGTTAAGCTGCTTCCAAAATGACCACAGCCTTGAAAACCCTATGGAGCACAGTTCTACTGTACACACATGGGGTTGCCATGAGTCAGAATTGACTCAAAGGCAATGGTTTTTCTTATTTTTTTTTTTATTTTAGGTGTTTGGTATTTATTCCCCAAGGCATTTTCAACTATATAAAATATTGTATAATTTTATCTGTTATTTTTACCTTCTACCTACCTACATGAAGTTATGGAATGGAAAGTTTGGTGGTTCAAACCCAACCAGCAGTACGAGGGAGAAAGATCTGGTGATCTGCTTCTGTAAAGATCTACCCTGTCTGGGAGCAGTTCTACTGTGTCACATGAGGTGTAATGGGTCAGAATCACATCGATGGCCCCTAACAACACACATGAATCTATGCTTTCTAAGATCAGGGATTCTTGACTTAGGTTGGGAATGTGTACTTAGCAGCAGACTGCTTGGCATAAAAACCAAACAAAAACAAAAAACACCAAACCTGTTGCCGCCAAGTCGAATCCAACTGATAGCCACCCTATAGGACAGAACAGAACTGCCCCATGGGGTTTCCAAAGAGCTACTGGTGAATTTCGAACTGCTGACCTTTTGGTTAGCAGCCAAGTTCTTAACCACTAGTGCCACTAGGCCCCGCTTGGCGCAAGTAGACACTAAATACATTTTAGTTGAATAAACAATTAAATGGATTAATGAATGCAGTTAGTTGATCCTTACATGAGAATATAGCTAGTAATAAATCACCTTTAAATATATATCCTGTTTTACATTTTAAAATAGTTACCATGTATAATTTTAACTTTCTCTGACAATGCTGTCTTTATCTTGTCAGTCAAATTAAAATCTAACCTCAACCTTTTTCTTGGTATTTAACAGGCTTATTTTCAAATCTGGCTTTTGTCCCTGTAGTTATAATTACTCAGTCAGAATTAGTATATTAATATTTTTAGCATGCAATACCTCATCTATTGCTGAACTCAACTAATTATCTAATTACCTCTGTATTTGAGAAAATAGTTTCCTAATTGCATTCTGTATGTATCAAAATGCCCTTGCAACTAATGGGAATTTTAAAATTTGTTTTCTCACTCACTCTCTCCTGCACGCTCTCTCTCACTCCCTCCCCTCTCCCTTATAAAACAATGGAGAATGAATTTCAAATCCTTTGACTGACATTCACATTAAAAAGTTAGTAGCCTGCCAGTTCTGTGGAGGGAAAATCGTGCGGCTAAATTTAGACCAATTAGAAGAGAGTATTGTGTATGAAATATATGTTCTGTAGGTTCCATTTAATTACATGGTATGTGTTTTTGTATTAAATCCTAGAATTTTTTCTAAAATGGAATGAATATGATCTTATTGCAATCTTATTGCAAAATTAATTTATTACCTGAATGACTGTGGTATTTATTGTGAAGAGTAAATGCATGCATATGAGACAGCTTTACAGTATGTAAAACTCTGTGTATTTAAAAAAAAAAAAGCCATTAAGGACTCTTCTGCCTGTAATATTTTCATAATCTCATGTTCCTTCTTTTAGCCAGTTTCTCAAAGTCACTTCCCACTTCTATTAGTGTCACTTGTATTACCGTTTTCATTCCTTCTCAATGGTCAGAGGTGGTTTTTAACATGTGACTTAAGTGTTGTTACACATGGTTGAGGTTAAACAAAATTCTGACTTCTGCATTGGCTAGTAACAAGGCTAATGTCAAACGATACTGAAAATGGACAGGAAATCCAATGTTCTTTATTCAGTTATGGAATGAATTTACAGTGAGAAAATGGATCCAGCATTAAAATATCGTCCATAAACTTAAGAAATGAGAAGATCAACAAATAAAAGGGCAAAAAAGCAAAACAAAACATATGCTAAAACTTGGATTATTGGACAAGACTTGTAATATTTGGGGAATGTTCTTGTTAATTAATTTCTTATTTTGCTAAAGCCTAATGAAAGCTAAACTCATATTGTTGAAAACTTTCCCTAAGTACAGCATAGTATTTTTATGCTATAATCTGATGTTTAAATATATATTTATGTCATGGTTGAGATTAATAATTAACATAAAGATATGTTAATTTACAGAATAATAGATATAGAAAGTGGTGTTAATACATGCTGACATAAGAGCATTTCATAAAATTGGTAATTTTTTAAAACTTATTTCCTTGATAGTCACTGATATTGCTTTTTTTTTTTTTTAAGCTTTGTCATGTTCTCCTGAAATTAGATTGCATGGAAGTTTTGTTTAATGGAGATTTTATTTTTAATACAATTTTCTAAAACTTAAATTAGTTAATGTGTTTGTAAATTTTATTCACATTTAAAAATTTACCATAGTTACCACATTAAAGAGATATACTTATTTTTAAAAAAAGGTATGTACTTATTTTACTTTTATATTAATAAAATTGCTTATCAGGGTCATACTTTGTGTGGTATTCTGTTAGTGATTACTGGAAATAAACCAGAGAGAGTATACATCCTCTAACCACTTATGGTCTAGATGGGACTGTTCAGAGAAAGATGACAAAGCAATTTCCAAAACTGGGTTGCAGTTATTGAATTGTGGTAGGCTTAATTGTGATAGATTATTCATAAGCCCTGTAAACAAGAACAAGGCTGTTTTATATCAGTAAATAATTTTCAACTAGAATTTTAGACAAAGAATATTGGATCACTTTTCTTATGATGTAGCTCATTTTATAGAAAACATTCTTAAATGTCTTGATTTTAAAAAATCTGTTTTCAGTAGTTTGAACTTAATAAACATGTTTACATAAGTTCCTGGAAGTACAGGGCAAATTTTTTTGTGTAAAGTCTAGAAATAGATGGCAGAATTGTTTGGGAAAGTTTGTGATTTTCCTCTTAAATAACACTTCTTCCTTAAAGCTGGAGACCTAGAAAATTGTAGCCACAGGAGGATGTTTATTTTGAGCTCAAATAGTGATTTGTTTGTGACTCCTTGCTCTTTCCATTTAGCCCATAAAAGGGATCAGAATATATTTAGTCAGTGGACCATCTTTATTTTTAATAAAATCTTTTACCAGAGAAACCTGGAAAATAGCATGAAGTCTTGTCTGTTTGGTGGCTTTCAAATAGGAGCTTGGTTGACCTGCAGAAAGTAACAACTTAGTGGATAATTATTTTCAAATTACTTTTGGTATTATTCCTCAAATCCGGATTTGTACTAAGTCATCCTTGATATGTCCTTGACCCTTCATTGAATTCATTGCAAACTGAAACATATAAATCTACCAAATGTTCTGATATTGAACATTAACTGTATGATAGTAAAGGTAAAATCTCCAAAGCATACAGATGCATTTTTAGTACCCATTACTGTAGAATAAAAAAAACTTTGCAGGCAAACACTAATTACTTCTGTGATGGAGAGGAAAACAAAAATCCATATCAATTTAGATTATTAGGCTCTGCATTGTATCTGTTCACAATTTGTTTTAGCTATTTATTAAGCTATAAATACATTTTTAAAAATATTTGGTTGACATTTAGGTATTTTATTAAGCACAGTAAATGCCAGAGAAAATAGAATTAAGAAAGCTTGTAATATGCTTTACTACTAATAAACAAACAAAAAAAAAATTCATGGCTGTAAATGGTTCTGCTGTATATCAAGAATAAATCTGTTCTCAGATCAGGGAATAATTTTTTTTTTTCCATTGCTGGAGGCCCTGACCTTTTTGTTGATAGCTGGTCTTTAACAGCTTCACCTTATGTTTTTTTCCTTTTGATTTGTAAGAAATTTGATTATCAGCCTTGAGCAGAAATCATAATCACAGCAAAAGGAGGCAAGTAATTTAGGGAATAATACAGAGTCATTGAACACCAGCGTGAAGTCTGAGTTTGGCAGACTCAGATGGACATCTAATAGAGCGCTCATATCAGACCTCAGACTGGAATCCATTTTTTGCTTCTAAAAACACTCACATCGAATGTGTACCTTAAGCTACCAATCTTGTGTTTCAGATTGTCCTGGCCTATGTTTAAAGCAACAACAAAGAACCAAACACATACTCTAAGCTATATGGTCATAAATCCTAAATTTAATTCTAATTTCCAAAAATAAGCAATCTACTTGACAGAAATCACAAATAACATCAAGCATATATTCTGAAATTGAAGTAAGGGATGTATTTGGAGTGACTTGTTCTTAATTGTTCAAGTTTGTGTACATTTATTCTATCTAAATTGGAACTGACTCATTCCTATTAATTTTTTTCCCTTGTGAATGAAATGTTACGTGAAGGGCTGGGTGAAGGAAGGGACTATTAACTTTTACTTTATAAAACTTTGAATTGTTTGGATCTAAGTTGCTTATTTAATTAAACATAAATTAATAAAATACCTTGTAGGGAGTCTTACAATTTTGAGCTAAATGGTGTATATTAAGCAAAATCCTTACAGCACTCATTTTAGGAATGCAATCTTATTTTCTCAGATAAATTCTCCTTGCTGGAAATCTGAAAGTCAGATCCTTATAATTAACTTGTACTTCTACCTGGGGTTTCCCCACCCCCATCCATTTTCTCATTGGAAGCGCATAAAAAACAAAGAGCCCACTATTTCTGCCTACTGAAGATGCTAAGGAGCTATTGTTCACTTTGTTCCATAAGGAAGGGTATCTAATGAAATGTTGGGATGTCTCATCAATCAGCTTATTAGTCCATCTAGGGTTTTATTTGTACCCAGCAAAGCCAAGCACACAGTATGAGCTACATAAACATGAGAAGGAACATATGAATGAAAGAGCAATGAAGTGTCCTTTTGTTGACACAACATGTTATGTATAATGGCAGTCATTAGCTTTTAGAGGCCACCCCAGAAAAAGCTGCTTTTGTTTGCTAAAAGACAGTTCATATTTGTTGAGCTCCTTACACTGTGTGAGGCATTGTGCTAAGCACTTTACATATATAATGATTATTTAGTCTTCAATACTATGAAGTGTAGGTCCTTTAACATCTCTCTTTTCAGATAATGTTTTGAGGCTTAGAGGAAAAGTTAGGTAACATTCTGATCATTCCAGAGCTCCTAAATGCTAGGGACATGATATAAATCCATGCTCTTACATGGGTTTTTTTGGTTACAAAACAAAACAACAACAAAAAACTGCTTTATTGAAATATAATTCACATACCACACAACTCACCTCTTTAAAGTGTAGAATGTATTATTTTTTAGTATATTCACAGAGTGAGTAATAATTAAACTAGTTCATCATCAAAGTCGGTTTTAGAACATTTTTATTCCCCTGGCCAAAAAATGATTCTGTATCCAATAACAGCCTTTGCTCTTTCCCCTCATTCATCCCCCTTCCCCCCTTCACCCGAGATAGGTAGATAGATAACTGCTGTTGAGTCACCACCTCCAACTTATGGCGACCCTGTGTACAACAGAAGGAAATGTTTCCTGGTCCTGTGCTATCCTCCTGATGGCATGTTTGAGTTCATTGTTGCAGTTACGTGCCAGTTCATCTCATGAGGATGTCCCTCACTCTCACTGGCCCTCGACTTTACTAAACAAGATGCCCTTCTCCAGCAGTTGAGCCTTCCTTATGAGGTGTCCGAAGTAGGCAAGTAGGACAGTGTTCTGTTGTGATCCATAAAGTTTTCATTGGCTAATTTTTGGAAGTAGATAGCCAGGCCCTTCATCCTACTCTGTCTTAGTCTGGAAGCTCTGCTGAGAAATCTTCCCATCATGGATGACACTGCTAGTATTTGAAATGCCGGTGGCATAGCTCCCAGCATCATAGCAACACTCCAGCCACCACAGTACGACAAATTGATAGAGGTGGTGGCCTACAGCCCTAGGCAACCGCTAATCTACTTTCGGTCGCTGTAGGTTTGCCAATTCCGGACATTTCATATAAATGTAATCATGCAATATGTGATCTTTTGTGACTGGCTCCTTTCACTTTGTGTAATATTTTCAAGGGTCACTTGTGTTGTAGCACGTCAGTATTGTTCTATATATGTATTTTTTTAGTTGCAGAAAAATATTCCATTGTACGAATATATCACATTTTATTTATCCATTCATTAGTTGATGGACGTTAAATCCATGCTTTTTAACCATGACACTCTGCTAGCTCTCTCCCATTACTTAGGATTGGCTCCTGTAACCACAGGAGATCCCTTGTAGCTGACAACATCACTGAAGGACAGCTTCAAGTTTATGGATCCTTAACCCTAAGGACATCTCTGATTCAGCATAGCTGAATTCTTAGAGAACTGTAACACAGGCAAGCAAGCCTGTGTAGGAGAACATGGACTGCCCCTCTGACTGACCTCTCAGTGTCCTTCAGCCAAATT
Source organism: Trichechus manatus latirostris (assembly GCF_000243295.1). NCBI lineage: Eukaryota > Metazoa > Chordata > Mammalia > Sirenia > Trichechidae > Trichechus > Trichechus manatus. Next base: position 1,226,567 of record NW_004443937.1, read on the forward strand.
CTTAGTTTAAGATGTCTGTGGAATCACACTACCTGAGTTACAATAAGAGAAAGTATTTTCAGCAGTTTTTCACAGCAGACTGGATGCTTGGAATCATGTGTAAGAAGTGTATTGTGCATCACAATAGATTATCACCTTTGAATTTTTCTTCCTTTTTTTGTTAAAAGAAATTAGATATGGCATGTTTATTCAGATTTCACGTAATTTTATATTACATATTAGGAGGTGAGATGCAAAATGATACTCAGGTCATATATCTTTTGATGGGCTATTCAAGATAATAGTATCAAGGAAGGATCATTTGGTGACATTGCCTGTTTGTTATAGTGGAATAGGAAGTTGGATGGCGCAGTGGTTAAGAGTGCAGGCTGCTAACCAAAAGGTCGGCAGTTCGAATCCACCAGCTGCTCCTTGGAAACCCTATGGGGCAGTTCTACTCTGTCCTATAGGGTCACTATGAGTCGGAATCGACTCAATGGCAATGGGTATGTAAGTTGAAAATTTCACTTATGAAATATTTTCTTTAAAAGTTCAGATTTATACATTATATACCTACTAATTTCATCATCATCAAATTAAATCCTTTATTTCATGGCTTATGCAATAATTATGTAACTTAGTTATGATGCTCAATTTTCTCTGTCACTAAAGTATATGAATATATGTAAAGAATTAATTACACATTATAAATATCTCATTGGAAAGTATTGGTTGGATTATTAATCTACACCATTTACATTCAAGAAAACATGTTTAGAGCCAGATTCTCATAGTATGTATCTTGAATTTTATATAATCTTTGATGTTGATTATGATTAAAGATGGACTATAGGGAGGAAAAGGGTGGTCTCTCACTTATGAGCAAGACACTTAACATCTTCTCACATGAGTTCACAAGGTAATTTAGACAAAACGCTTTTGGCCTTGATAATTAGGAAAATAATGAAGGCGAAAAGTTACCTTTGTCATACCATGTGATCTGACCCAACAAATGATGTGTCAGACAATGCTACGTATTCTAGATATTGCCAGTGAGTAAACAGAATGAGCTTTTTCTGCTGTGATCTGTGGTATGTGTGTTAAGACCATTGCCTTTGTATGTGCTATCTCATGAGATTGTATCTTTCAGAAACATTGAAAATGTTGTAAAATGGTTAGTTGACAAATGGGGAAAATTATTATATAGTTATTTACTCATAAATAATGTCTTAGGGCTCTCTGGATAAACAGAAACATATATAGTTGAAGAAATACATACATATATATGAAGGAGCCCAGGTAGCACAGTGGTTAAGAGCTCAGCTGCTAACTCAAAGGTTGGCATTTTGAACCCACCAGCTGCTCCTTGGGAGAAAGATGTGGCAGTCTGTTCCCGTAAAGATTACAGCATTGGAAACCTTATAGAACAGTTCTACTCTGTCCTGTAGGGTTCTTATCAGTCAGAATCGACTCAAAGTCACTGGGTTTGTTTGTGTGTGTATATGTACACTAGAGAGAGAAAGAGAGATTGATTGCTTGACTGATGTTTGAGAAATTGACTCACACAACTGTGGGTGCTGGCAAGTCCAAAATCTATAGGTCAGGTGACAGACTGGAAAATCCATCAGTCTTGTGTCCCAAAATCTGTAAGTCAGGGGGTACAGTAGGAAGATTTTTGGCAAGATTTCAATTTATACTCTAGAGGTAGAATACTCCCTCAAGAAACCTCCCTTTCTGATCCTAAGGCTTCCAACTGATTGGATGAGGGCCACCTGCATTATGGAAGGTAAATTGCTTTACTTAATAAGGCCGACTGATTTAATCACGTGTAAATACTTCATAGCAGTATATGGCCTCGTGTTGGACCAAACAACTAGTCACCATAGCTTAGCCAGACTGACACTTAAAATTAACCATCACAAACGGCTAATGGAAGCCTATCTATAATTCTAAAAAGATTAGGAGATAGGAGACTAATAAGGTAGGTATTAGCATGTTATTTTTGGCTCCCTGTGGCAGGTGTTGGGGCCCTGGTGACACAGTGGTTAAGAGCTTGTCTGCTAACCAAAAGGTCAGCAGCTGGAATCCACCAGCCGCTCCTTGGAAACCTTATGGGGCAATCCTGCTCTGTCTTACAGGGTCATTGTGAGTCTGAATCAGCTTGACGGCAACAAGTTTGGTTTTGTTTTGGTGGCAGGTATTAAGTTATAGGACTATTTCCTAGGTACTGCAGCGACCTTTGTTTCCATTTTGTACACATTGCTGCCAGTTGTTTTCATATTTGACAATTAAATATGTTGTATGTATGGGACAGAATGATCAGGAATATCTCATAGTTATAAAACCAGAAAAACCAAACCCACTGCCCTCAAGTTGATTCCGACTCATAGCAACCCTATAGAATAGAGTTGAACTGCCCCATAGGGTTTCCAAGGCTGTAAATCTTTATGGAAGCAGACTGCAACATCTTTCTCTGTGGTGTGTCTGCTGGATTTGAGCTGCTGACCTTTCAGTTAGTAGCCGAGCTCTCAACCACTGCGTCACTAGGCTTCTTATCCCACAGTTATAGGTGTTAGAAATTGTTGGTTTACTCCAACCTGGGTTGTTAACAGCTCAGCATGGCAGTACATAGCTTTAGAATTTATTAGGGAATGCACTCTTTTCAAAGAAGGGAGACACATATTTATCAGCTGAAAAGATCAACTGCTTCTAAAGAGGAATTAACTGAAAGATTTTTTTCACAATATATTTGCTTCAGGCAGGTCTCTAACCATTATTTTGTTTTATTTTTCCTTGGCTGGTCATGGCTTTTTCATATATTTATTTGCTTAATATTTTGCATCAACCTACTGTTGAATATCTATGTAATGTACTTTACCAGATTGAAATTCTCTTTTCTCCTATACTGTTATCCTAGTTTCCAAATCTTTGATGCCTCTTGAATAATCCTTCTCTTCCACAAATTACAGGCATCATTTTATTGCACTTTGCTTTATTGCACTTCGCAGACACTACGTTGTTTACAAATTGAAGGTTTGTGGCAATCCTGTGTCGAGCAAGTCTATCGGCGCTATTTTTCCAGTAGCACGTGCTCACTTCATGTCTCTGTGTCACATTTTCATAATTCCCGCAATATTTCAAACTTTTTCATTATTATTATATTTGTTATGGTGACCTGTGATCAGTGATCTTTGATGTTACTATTGGAATTGTTTTGGGGCGCCATGAACTGTGCCCTATAAGACGGCGAAGTTAATAAATGTTGTGTGTGTTCTGACTGCTCCACCGACTGGCTGATCCCCTGTCTCTTTTCCTCTCCCTGGGTCTCCATATTCCCTGATATTGAATATTGAAATTAGGCCAATTAATAACCCTGCAGTGGTCTCTTAAGTGTTCAGCTAGAAGGAAGAGTTGTAGGTATCTCACTTTAAATCAAAAGCTGGAAATGATTAAGCTTAGTGAGGAAGGCATGTTGAAAGCCAAGACAGGCTGAAAGCTAGGCCTCTGGCACCAAACAGTTAGCTAAGTTGTGAATGCAAAGGAAAAGTTCTTGAAAAAAATTAAAAGTGCTACTCCAGTGAACACATGAATGATAAGAAAGCGAAACAGCCTTATTGCTGATATGGAGAAAGTTTTAGTGGTCGGGATAGAAGATCAAACCAGCCACAACATTCCCTTAAACCAAAGCCTAATCCAGAGCAAGACCTTAACTGTCTTCAATTCTGTGAGGATTGAGAGAGATGACAAAGCTGCAGAAGAAAAATTTGAAGCTAGCAGACGTTGGTTCATGAGGTTTAAGGAAAGAAGCCGTCTCGGTAACATAGAAGTACAAGGTGAAGCAGCAAGTGCTGATGTACAGGCTGCAACAAGTTATCCAGAAGATCTAACTAAGGTAATTGATGAAGGTCACTACAGTGAACAGCAGATTTTCAATGTTAATGAAACAGCCTTAATATTGGTAGAAGATGCCATCTAGGACTTTCATAGCTAGAGAGGAGAAGTCAATGCCTGGTGTCTTAGTCATCTAGTGCTGCTATAACAGAAATATCACAAGTGGATGGCTTTAACAAAGAGAAATTTATTTCCTCACAGTCAAAGTAGGCTAAAAGTCCAAATTCAGGGCGTCAGCTCCAGGGGAAGGCTTTTTCTCTCAGTCAGCCTTCTTCTCTGCGGTGTTCCCCCAGACTAGGAGCTTCTCTGCACAGGGA
>NW_004443937.1:1230853-1279505 GCF_000243295.1 Trichechus manatus latirostris
GTTACAATCCCACCCTAATCCTCTTTAACATAAAATTACAATCACAAAATGGAGGCCAACCACACAATTCTGGGAATCATGGCCCAGCCAAACTGATACACACATTTTTTTGGGGGACATAATTCAAACCGTGACACCTGGTTTCAAAGCTTCAAAGGACAGACTGACTTTCTTGTTAGAGTTTAATGCAGCTGGTGATTTTAAGGTGTAGTCAATACTCATTTACTATTCGAAAAATCCTAGGGCCCTTAAGAATTATGCTAAATCTGCTCTGGTTTTGCTCCATAAAAGGAAGAACAAATCCTGATGACAGCACATCTGTTTACAACATGATTTACTGAATATTTTAAGCCCACTGTTGAGTCCTACTGCTCAGAAAAAAAAAAAAGAAGATTCCTATCAAAATATTACTGCTCATTGTCAATGCACCTGGTTACCAAAGAATTCTGATGGAAATGTACAGGAAGATGAATGTTGTTTTCATGCCTGGTCGCTATGAGTCGGAATCGACTTGACAGCAATGGGTTCGGTTTGATAACACAGCATCCATTCTGCAGCCCATGGATCGAGGAGTAACGTTGACTTTCAAGTCTTATTATTTAAGAAATACATTTCATAAGGCTATAGGGGCCACAGATAGTGATTCCTCCAATGGATCTGGGAAAAGTAAGTTGAAAACCTTCTGGAAAGGATTCACCATTCTAGATGTCATTAAGAACATTCATGATTCGTGGGAGGAGGTCAAAATATCAGCATTAACAGGAATTTGGAAGACATTGATTCCATCCCTCATGAATGACTTTGAGGGGTGCAAGACTTCAGTGAAGGAAGTAACTGCAGATGTAGTGGAAATAGCAAGAGAACTAGAATTAGAAGTGGAGTCTGAAAATGTGCCTAATTGCTGCAATCTCATGATAAAACTTGAATGGACGAGGAGTTGTTTCTTAATGGATGAGCAAAGAAAGTGGTTTCTTGAGATGGAATCTACTCCTGGTGAAGATGCTGTGAACATTGTTGAAATGACAACAGAAGACTTAGAATATTACATAAACTTAGTTGATAAAGCAGCAGCAGGGTTTGAAAGGATTGATTCAATTTTGAAAGAAGTTCTACTGTGGGTAAAATGCTGTTAAACAGCATCACATGCTACAGAGAAATCTTTCGTGAAAGGAAGAGTCAATCGATGCAGCAAACTTCATTGTTGTCTTATTTTAAGAAATTGCCACACCACCCCAGCCTCCAGCAGCTACCACCATGGTCAGTCATCAGCCATCAACATAGAGGGAAGACCCTCCACCAGCACACAGATTATGACTTGATGAATGCTCACATGATGATTAGCATTTTTTAGCAATAAAGTATTTTTTAATTAAGGTATGTACATTGTTTTTCTAGACATAATGCTATTGCATACTTAATAGACTGCCAAAAAAACAAAACAAAACAAAACAAAAAACCAACAACAACAACCTGTTGCCATCAAGTCAGTTCCAACTCATAGAGACATTATAGGACAGAGTAGAACTGCCCCATATGGTTTCCAAGGAGCAGCTGGTGAATTCGAACTCCTGACCTTTTGGTTAGCAGTTTGAACACTAACTACTGCGGCTACAGTATAGTATAAACATAACTTTTATATGCACTGGGAAACCAAAAATTCATTTGACTCATTTTATTGTTATATTCACTTCATTCTAGTGGTCTGGAACTGAGCTCACAATATCTCGAAGGTATGCCTGTATACTGATACTCTCATCAAAATATTTTTGTGAGTATTATTTTTTAATTTTGTTGTGGTATATTAATAGTAATTACCTCTACTAGGTTATGCTAGCATTACCACTATCCACTTCCAAAAGTTTAACATCACCTCAAAGAGAATCTCGATACTCCTCAATTAACAGCTCCCCATTCCCACCTCTCTCCAGGTTCTAATACCCTTTTGTCTCTATATATTTTCCTATTCTAGATATTTCATGAGTGGAATTATGCAGTTCTTGTCCTTTTGTGTATGACTAATTTCACTCTGCATAATGTTTTCAATGTTCATCAATGTTGGAGCATATATCAGAACTTAATTTATCTTTTGGCTGAATAATATTCCATTGCATCTATATACTACATTTTGTTTATCCATTCATCTGTTGATGAACACTTGGGTTGTTTCCACCTTTTGGCTATTGTGAATAATTCTGCAATGAACTTTGGTGTGCAAGTATTTGTTTGAGTTCCTCCTTTCAGTTCTTTTCGGTGTATACCTAAGAATGGAATTGCTGGATCATACGGTCATTCTATGTTTAACTTTATAAGGAACCACCAATCTGTTTTCTATAGTTGCAGCACCATTTTCCATTCCCACCAGCAATGCACAAGAGTTCCAATTTCTCCACATCCTTGCCAACACTTGTTATTTTCTGATCTTTTCATTTGTCTCATATAAATACAAAAGATGGACAATGAGAAACAAAGGGGGAAAAAACACTAATGCATTCAAATTGTGTCAGTGAAGAATATCAAAGGTACCATGGGCAATCAAAAGAATGAACAAAAAAGTCTTTGAAGAAATACAATGAGATTGCTCCTTAGAAGCAAGGATGTTGAGACTTTGGCTTACTTACTTTGGAAACATCACTGAGAAAGATCAGTCACTAGAAAAGGACATCATGTTTGGTAGAGTGTCAGTAAAAACAAGGGAAACCCTCAGTGATGTTGAGTGACATAATAGCCATAACAGTAGACTCAAACATACTAACTTTAATGGAGATGACACAGGACTGGGCATTGTTTTGTTCTATTATCCATAAGGCTGGCATGAGTCAGAGCTGGCTTGATGGCAACTACAACAACAGCCATTCTATTGATCATGAGGTGCTTATTTTTCTTTATGATTCACATACCGTAAACTTGACCCTTTTAAAGTGTCCAATTTAGTGATTTTTGGATTTTCACAAGGCTGTGAAACCATCACCACTATCCAATACCGTAATATTTTCATGACTCAAAAACCCTCAGACCCATTAGCAGTCACTTCACATTTACCTCTCCCCCAGATTTTTCTTTTTTTTCTTCTTTCCCCAAAGAAGCAACTTTTGGTTTTATTGATTTTCTCTATTATTTTTCTATTCTCTATTTCATTTATTTTCACTCCAGCCTTTATTATTTCTTCCATCTTCTAGCTTTAGTTTTAATTTGTTCTCTCTCTCTCTTTTTTTTTTTTTTCCCATCGTCTTAAAGTGGAAAGTTACCGTACTGATTTGGGATCTTTTTTTATATAGGTATTTACAGCTATAAATTTCCCTGTAAGCACTGCTTTAGCTGCCTCCCATAATTTTTGTTATGCTCTGTCTTTATTTTTTTAATGTCAAAGTATTTTGTAATTTCCTTTTTGATTTCTTCTTTGACTCATTGGTTATTAAAAGATGAGATGTTTAATTTTTACTTGTTTGCATATTGCCCAAATTTCCTTTTGGACTTGATTTCTAGTTTAATTTCATTGTGGTCAGGGAACAGACGTACTTCGTATGATTTTAATACATTTAAATTTGAGACTTGTTTTATGGCCCAACATATGGTCTCTCTTAGAAAATATTTTCATATGTACTTGAAAAGAATGTGTATTCTGTTCTTGTTGAGTGGAGTGAACTATAGATGTCTTTTAGGTCTAGTGTGTTTATAGTGTTATTTAACTTTTCTATTTTCTTAATGATCTTTTGTCTAATATTTTATCCACTTATTGAAAGTGGGGTATTGAAGTCTCCAACTATTATTATTGACTTGTCTATTTCTCCTTTCAATTCTGTCAATGTTTGCTTCATGTATTTTGGTGCTTTGTTGTTCTGTGTACATATGTTTGTAATTATTATTAATTTTTCCTGAAACATTGACCCTTTTATTATTATCAAATGTCATTCTTTATCTCTATTAACATTTTTCAGCCTAATGTCTATTTTGTCTGATATTAGTTATGCCACTCCAGCTCTCTTTTGGTTCCTATTCATGTGGTATATTTTTTCTGTCCTTTTACTTTGAATCTATTTGTTTCTTTGATTCTAAAATGTGTCTGTTGTAGGAAGCATATAGTTGGATCTTGATGTTTTATCCATTTTACCAATCTCTGACTTTTAACTGCAGCGTTTAATCTATTTACACTGAATGTAATTCCTGATAAGTTAGAATTTCTGTCTGCCATTTTGCTATTTGTTTTATATATAATGTTTTTGTTGTTTGTGATGCTTCTTACTTCTGTATTCCCATTGACATCCCTGAAGTTCAGATTTTCATCTGACAGGTGTTTGACAGACTTTCTACCTGGCTTCAACTAATTGTTGCCATTTCAGAACGGTGTTCCAGTCATGCCTGGTCTTCAACCATATCAAAAAACAATAGAATTTTGGATTTTTTGAAATCCGTCAATCATTTAGTGTTGGCAACTCATTCCGATTTTTAAAAACACTAATGTGGACCAAATAAGTTACTGTTGTTGTTGTTATATGCTGCCAACTTGCTTCTGACTCATAGTGACCCTATGGGACGGAGTAGAACTGTCCCATAGGGTTTACAAGGAGTGGCTGGTGGATTCGAACTGCTGACCATTGGTTAACAGCCAAGCTCTTAACCATTGAGCCACCAGGGCGCCAAATAAGCTATATCTAATGGGAAAATAGGGTCAAAGAGAAACCATTTGTCACATCTTTTTTTCTACATCAGATAGATCTCAGAATAATATTAAGCATGGTATGCTTGTTTTCCACACTTTCATAAATCCTGCTGATGTATAAAATAGGATGAAATAACAATAGTAAAAGCTTACTAGTATTAAACAGTTTATAGTATACTGGGTAAACTTTCATCACTGATTCATTTTATACTAACTTCTTTCAGTTGCTCATGTGGAGTATGTGTAATTTTTATCAGACTCCAGCAAAATTCTCTAAGAGCTCCTAAATGTTTGAATGGTTGGAACCAAATACACAGAAAGGTAAACGTGTTCTCCTGATTAAAATTTTGTGATATAGAGGAAGAGTGTTATAGCAAGAGTCAAATGAATTGGCTTTAGCCCTGATGACTGCTATTTACTTGATGTCTTTATGAAGTTTCCACTTTTCTGACTTCATTTTTCTCTTCTGTAAAATAAAGATGTTAAGCTTGATGACCCTAAAGGTCTCATTTTATGAGTTAACATTATATAACTATGACTGATACTGTGGAGTTATGGGAGCTATATGAGAATTTTTTTTCAGTCAGTACAGCATGTACAAGGGAGAATGGCTTTGGTTTCTGTCATAATGCAGAATGTCCGTCATTCACTGTTCCTGAAAGTAGTATTGTCAATGATTTAAGAAGCTACTGTGGAGAGATTTATAGCTTAAGTGTTAGCATTACCACTTATTCACTCCAGCATATTCTGCCTCATCACACATTGTCCTTAAGTTTTAGTTTTATTCCATAAGTTGTAGCTAATGTTTGACCTAATACATACACCATCACTTGCTCCTTTTTAAAAATGGCTTCTCTCATACCCCAGTGGCATGTTAAGCACCTGCAAGATTGTAGTTCTTTGATATTTTCACTAAGTGTACCATGATTAGCTGTGGATATGAAAGCCTTTTAACCCTCCACTATCTAGGAATCACTTTATGTTTCCACTTGTTTTCTATTATTCTACAGAAATAAAAGAGTTGCAGTTGAATACCATAAAATGTTCTTACTGCAAGTGCTTGAGTGCACAAATCTGGTTAACTCTGAAATGATAGCTATTCAGCCTGTCATTACAAGTAGTAGATGTGTTTTGAAATTTTTTTGTATTTGATTTATAAGCAAAAGGTCTCCCTTGACTTTATCCTCTAGTTTTTCACACGTTTTTTTTTCCTTTTAAATAATGAAAAATAGCAGCTAAGGAATGTAGCCTGTAATGAAAATTTCAGGAAGAGAGAGGCAGATGGAATAAAAAACACACCTACCAATCTCCCTTGAAATAACATTAATGTCTTATTGAATCTGACAAAATTCAATGAATTTCTAATTGAAGCCTGTTTCCCCATTCCTGATTCAACCTGTGCTGTCCAGCAATAGCAGCAGGAATGAGTCATAGTCTCTTCAGAAAGCAGGTTGACGCAGATTGAGTTGGTGATGGATTTTTTCCCCTTGATTTGAAATACTCTTGCCTCTGTTTTTCTGTCAACCCTGGAATAGTATTTTGATTTGTAATTTTATATTGCTTTTAACTTCCTTCATTATTTTCTTGGAACCATTCAAGAAATATATCAAATGGGAATGTATTTGACAAGAAGCAGAAAGAGGCCTTTTACCGACACTAGCACTGTTGGATTTTGTTTCTGTTGATGCTTTTAATGACTCCTTGCCATTCTACTTTTTATCATACAAGGTAAAAGTAGTACATAGGGTGTTAACTTGAAACAGTCTTGACAGAGAGTGCAGCTGTGCACCTGTGGGAGAGAATGGCGGATGCTCTTCTTGGTCCCCAGCAGGAATAGCATTTATCTAGGCTTTCTTCCATGGTCTAGCATGCTGATAGTTAGTTGTGTACATTTAACCTGCTGGCTATACAGCAAGCTTGTTGTGTCCAGGAAAGTCTTACATGTGTTGACAACACTTGGGAAAACTTTATGATTAAGTACTTACTTGGAAAACTACTTGTATATAAAGTAGTTGAATAAAAACATGTTTTTCAAGCAATTATATTTATTTCTTAAAACACTTTCCCCTTCACTTAGATAATAGAACTTCTCTGGTAATCCTTAGATCTTCTCCTGAGTTATAGAATTTGAAGGATTCTTAATCAAGGATTTGGACCCAACATATTATAAGCACTTAACAGTCACTGAATGGGTGAATTAAACTAATTAAGAAAGGTAGGAGGGAGGGGTTCTTCATGGCATAAGCAAACAGTATTTTTTTCTGAAGTAAAGGTAAAGATAAATAATAAATTTGTTGATTGCTTTACAGTTGTTCATAAATATTCTGTTTTTTGTCACTCCAGGGGCATGGTAGATGTGCATTTACCTAAGAAGTGAGGCCAAACAAATGGCTAGTGGAGTATAAGTAGAAGTGACATGACTGGGTAGAAGCTATAAAAACCACTGTACAGCTCTCTGTCTCCCTTGCCACTGATGTGGAGATTTTGGAAATGTTTGTTGATACTAAATCTTTTTCACTGCATTCTTCCCTCTTAGCCCCTGATAACTACAGTAATAACATTGGACATAGAGCACACATGAAACGTAAATTGTATTAAGACACTAATTTTGATGATGGTACTGGACTATAGCCTCACTATTCTGTTACAAACTGCTTAGTCATCAGCCAGTTTGTTACAAAGGTCTACAGGACCTTTGCATGTGAATGAGTCAGGAGGAAATCTAGCTGTACCCAGAAATCCTGGAATCTGTATCATGTAGTACACATGAGTCTCAATGAGAAGATGATGTGACACAAAGAGGTAGTTTTTTTCAAAAATTAAAAAAAAAGTGCTTTATGGAATATTTGTGCATTGTAACCCAAATCACAGTTTTTGAAAACTAAATTTTTTTTTCAAATATTAGAGAAACCTGTGTTTTTCCGATGAGTTGACCTGCGCCAGGCATTTTGAGCTCTTCTGTGTTTTTGGTTTGCTGTTTATGTGCATCTGTTTGTGTGTGTGGTGGGGGACAGGGGAGGTGTTGTATATTTAGGGGACTGTGTGGTAGTCATTGATATAATAAGAACTGAAGTTAACACTAGAGTCATATACTATTAAAAATATAATAAACAGTGAAAACACTACCTGTCAAAACTCATGAATTAGGACCAAAATTGTACCTACAGGCAAATACATAGCTTTAAATAAAATTTTGTCATATGAGATATTGTAAATAAAGTGAAATAAAGGTGACTTTAAAAATTAGAAAAGAAATAATAAATCAAAGCAATAGGAGGAACAAAAATAATGATGAACTCAGATTAATGAATGCAAAAATACAATATAGGATTAGATAAATCTGAGAATTGATATTTTAAAACAAGATGTATATAAATGGCCCAAAGTTTCATACAGAAAAAAAATAAGGAAAACAAATACACTAAATTAGTATTTATAAAGATGTTACATCCATATAGGACCCATGGTGGCACAGTGGTTAAGCACTGGACTGCCAACCAAGGTTGGGAATTCAAACCCATCAGCCTCTTCCTGGAAGAAAGATGTGGCAGTCTGCTTCCATTAAGATTTACAGCCTTGGCAACCCTATGGAGCAGTTCTGCTCTGCCCTATAGGGTCTGTATGAGTGGGAATTGACTTGACAGAAATGGGTTTGATTTGTTTTTTTTTGGTATATCAAAATATGTTGTTGTGAGGTGCCATCGAGTTGGTTCCGACTCAGAGACCTTATGACAACAGAACTAAACAGTGCCCGGTCCTGCGTCATCAATACAGTCATTGCTGTGTTTGAGCCCATTGCTGAAGCCACTGTGTCAATCCATCTCCTTGAGGGTCTTCTTTTTTGCTGACCTTCTGCTTTGCCAAGCATGATATCTTTCTCCAGGAACTGGTCCCTCCTGATAACATGTCCAAAGTACATGAGACAAAGTCTTGCCATCCTCTCTTCTAAGGAACTTTCTGGCTGTAATTCTGTAAGACATATTTGTTCTTTCTTCTGGCAGTCGATAGTATGTTCAGTATTCTTTGCCAGCACCATAATTCAAAGGTATCAGTTCTTCTTCAGTCTTCCTTATTCATTATCCAGCTTTCACATGCATATGAAGTGATTGAAAATACCTTGGCTTGGGTCAGGCTCACCTTAGTCCTCAAAGTGACTTCTTTACTTTTTAACACTTTAAAGAGGTCTTTTCCTGCAGATTTGCCAAAGGCATTATGTGGTTTGATTTTTTGACCGCTGCTTCCATGGGCATTGATTGTGGGTCCAAGTAAAACGAAATGCTTGACAACTTCAATATTTTCACCTTTTATCATGATGTTGCTTACTGGTCCAGTTGTGAGGACTTTTGTTTCATGTTGAGGTGTAATCCATATTGTAGGCTGTATTCCATCATCTTCATCAGTAAGTGCTTTAAGTCCTCTTCACTTTCAGCAAGCAAATTTGTGTCATCTGCATATCTCAAGTTGTTAATGAGTCTTCCTGCAATCCTGATGTGGCGATCTTCATCTATTTCAGCTTCTCGAATTATTTGCTCAGCATACAGATTGAATAAGTATGGTGAAATGATACAACCCTGATGCACAGCTTTTCTGATTTTAAGCCATGTGGTATCCCCTTGCTCTGTTTGAACGACTGCCTGTTGGTCTATGGACAGGCTCTGAGTGAGTACAGTAAAGTGTTCTGGAACTCATACTCTTCACAGTGTTGTCTTTAATTTGTTATGATCCACACAGTCAAATGCCTTTGCATAGTCAATAGAACACAGTAAACATCTTTCTGGTATTTTCTGCTTTCAACCAAAATTCACCTCACATCAGTAGTGATATCCCTGGCCCCACATCCTCTTCTGAATCCCACTTGAATTTCTGGCAGTTCCCTATCGATGTACTGCTGCAACCATTTTTGAATGATCTTCAGCAAAATTTTACTTGTGAGTGATATTAATGATATTGTTCAATAATTTCCACATTCTGTTGGATCACCTTTCTACGGAACAGGCGCAAATATGGATCTCTTCTTGTTGGTTGGCCAGATAGCTGTCTTTCAAATTTCTCGGCATAGATGAGTGAGCGTTTCCAGCATTGCATCCATTTGTTGAAACATCTACATATCACAGGTTGTTGATGAGTCTTTCTCCAGTCCTGATGCTGTGATCTTCTTCATGTATTCCAGCCTCTCAGATTATTTGCTCAGCATACAAATTGAATAAGTGTGGTGAAGTGATACGACCATGACGCATGACTTGTTCTATCAGTTCCTGGAGCCTTGTTTTTTGCCAGTATCTTCAGTGCAGCTTGGACTTCTTCCTTCAGTACCATCGGTTCTTGATTATATGCTACCTCCTGAAATGGTTAAATATCAACCAGTTCTTTTTGGTACAGTGACTCTGTATATTCAGTGCCATCTTCTTTTGATGCTTCCTGCATTGTTCAATATTTTGCCCAGAGAATCCTTCAGTGTTGAAACTCAAGTCTTGAATTTTTTCTTCTGTTCTTTCAGCTTGAGAAATGCTAAGCGTATTCTTTCCTTTTGTTTTCTAACTCCAGGTCTTTGCACATTTGATTATAATATTTTACTTTGTCTTCTCCTGTCACCCTTTGAAATCTTCTGTTCAGCTCTTCATCATTTTTTCCATTTGATTTAACTACTCTACATTTAAGAGCAAGTTTCAGAGCCTCTTCTGACATCCATTTTGGACGTTTCTATCTTTCCTGTCTTTTTAATAACCTTTTGATTTCTTCATGTATGATGTTCTTGATGTCATCCCACAATTTGTCTGGTCTTCAGTTATTAGTGTTCAATGTGTCAATCTATTTTTGAGATGGTGTCTAAATTCCTGTGGGATATACTCAGGCTCACACTTTGGCTCTCTCAGACTTGTTTTAATTTTCTTCATCTTCAACTTGAACTTGCAAATGAGCAATTGGTGGTCTGTTCTGCACTATATAAGAGATTAAACATTTTAGAGAAATGAATAATTTTTTGAACACTACACATTATATGGAGCCCTGGTGGCCCAGTGGTTAAGAGCTACATCTGCTAACCAAAAGGTCGACATTTCAAATCCACCACCCGCTCCTTGGAAATGCTATGGGGTAGTTCTACTCTGTTCTATAGGGTCACTATGAGTCGGAACCAACTTGTTGACACCTAACAACAACAACAACTTTAACAACACGTTATATAAGTTAACTGACGTAAAAAAAAAATTGGATAAACAGAATAACCCAGGGAGAAAAACCCTGAAAATTGTCATTTTCCTCCAAAAATACACTAGTATGTCATCTTGATGGATGGATCATTTCAAATTAATAATAAATGAGTAATTTTATGCCATAAAACTGTTTCAGAGCACAAAAATAAAAGAAAAACTAACAAATACACTTTGTGAAGAAGCAGTATTTGAAAGGACTGGTGCAGATTCTGACATGCTCAGTAAAGTACTAGTTCTGCTGATGGTGATCCTATAACCTCTCTTAGACTAGGGGCATGCACATACTATTACACCCAACTATGTATTTTTGATAAAGAGCCCTGGTGGTGCAGCAGTTAAGTGCTTGGCTGCTAACCGAAGTGTTGACAGTTCAAACCCACCAGCAGCTCCTCAGGAGAAAGATGTGGCAGTGTGCTTCCATAAAGATTGAGTCAATTCCAACTCACAGTGACCCTATAGGACAGAGTAGAACTGCCCCATAGAGTTTCCAAGGAGCACCGTGGGGTTCAAACTACTGATCTTTTGGTTAGCAGCCATAGCTCTTAACCACTACAATACCAGGGTTTCCCCGTAAAGATTACAGCCTTGGAAATCCTATGCAACAGTTCTGCTCTGTCCTGTAGGGTTGCTATGAGTCATAACTGAAGGAGTAGGGAAGGGTGAATGGGAGATAAAAGCAATAGAAGTCTAGTATTGATATATCTAAGAATATTAACAATTTTATAATTTTATCACTAAGTTTATGAACTTACTTTCCTTTTTATGCTTTTTTCTTTTTCAAAATTTTACCTCAAAATATATGCCTTTTATAATCAGAATAAAAACTAGTAAGTCTACTATTAAATACATAAAGGTACCTGAGTGCCACAAATGTGCACTGGACTACTAACAGAAAGGTTGATAGTTCTAATCCACCCAGCGGTGCTGTGGAAGAAGGGCCTAGTGTTCTGCTTTTATAAGATTACAGCCAAGAAAACCCTTTGGAGCAGTTCTGTGACACACATGGAGTCACCATGAGTTAGAATCTACTAGGTGGCAACAGGTTTTGCTTTGTTTTGTTTTTTTTTTACTAAGTATAGAACTGGAGAATATGTTGGGACACCCTAAACTGGCTCATTTTTAGTGAATTATTAGATTTGTTACATAGTAAAAATACTTGTGGATCTAGAATCAGAAGATTCGAGTGTCAAGCTCTGGAATTACTAGCTATGAGCATAGGTGAGTCATTTAACCTGTGTGACTATAGGAGTCCCCATCTGCAAACTACGGAGTGTATTAATACCTGGTTAAACTTGTATTAATTTTACTTGAAAAAATCATGTCAGTATGCTTGTTGTATTTTAAAAAGCAGAGTGTCTTGAACATATATTTGACGTTTGATAAGTGTTAGTTGAATGTACGAACAAATATTTTCAAAAATATTTTAAAGCCAATGCCAAATTTTGCATAGTCAAAAACCTATTTTTTTAATTTTTAATTTTTTTAAATTGTACTTTAGATGAAGCTTTACAGAACAAATAGTTTCTCATTAAGCAGTTAGTACACATATTGTTTTATGACAATGGTTAACAACCCCATGACATGTCAACACTGTACCTTCTCAACCTTAGGTTCCCTATTACCAGCTTTCCTGTCCCCTCCTGCCTTCTAGTCCTTGTCCCTGGACTGTTGTTCCCCACTAGTCCCATTTTGTTTTATGGGGCTGTCTAATCTTTGGCTAAATGGTGAACCTCGGGAGTGACTTCATTACTGAGCTAAAAGGGTGTCCGAGGGCCATATTCTCAGGGTTTCTCCAGTCTCTGTCAGGCCAGTAAGTCTGGTCGTTTTTTGTGAATTAGAATTTTGTGTTACATTTTTCTCCAGCTCTGTCCAGGACCCTCTGTTGTGATCCTGGTCAGAGCAGTCAGTAGTGGTAGCCGGGCACCATCTAGTTGTACTGGACTCAGTCTGGTGGAGGCCGTGGTAGTTGTGGTCCATTAGTCCTTTGGACTAATCTTTCTGTTGTATCTTGTTTTTTCATTCTCCCTTACTGCTGAAGTGGTGAGACCGGTGGACTATCTTACATGGCTGCTCACAGGCCTTTAAGACCCCAGATGCTACTCACCAAGGTAGAATGTAGAACATTTTCTTTATAAACAGTGTTATGCCAATTGAGCTAGATGTTCCCTGAGACCATGGTCCCCACAGCTCTCTGACCAGCAATTCAATCCCTCAGGGAGTTTGGACATGTCTATGGAGCTTGCATGACCTTTCCTTGTACAAGTTGTGCTGGCTTCCCCAGTACTGTGTTCTGTCTTACCCTTCACCAAAGTTACCACTTATCTATTGTCTGTTTAGTATTCCCCCCCACCCCTCCCATCCCTTGTAACCAACAAAGATTGTTTCTTTTCTTGTGTAAACTTTTTCATGAGTTTTTACAGTGGAGGTCTCACACAATATTTGTCCTTTTGTGATTGACCTATTTCACTCAGCATAATGTCCTCCAGTTTCATCCATGTTATGAGACGCTTCACAGATTCATCATTGTTCTTTCTCGTTGCATAGTACTTCATTGTGTGTATGTACCATAGTTTGTTTATCCATTCGTCTGTTGATGGGCATCTAGGTTCTTTCCATCTTTTTGCCATTGTGAACTATGCTGCAATGAACATGGGTGTGCATATGTCTGTTCGTGTGTTGGCTCTTATTTCTCTAGGATATATTCCTAGGAGTGGGATTGCTAGATCGTATGGTATTTCTATTTCTAGCTTTCTAAGGAAGCACCATATCATTTTCCAAAATGGTTGTATCATTATGCATTCCCACCAGCAGTGCGTAAGAGTTCCGATCTCCCCGCAGCCTCTCCAACATTTGTGATTTCCAGTTTTTTTGATTCGTGCCAGTACCTGGGCTGAGATGGTATCTCATTGTGGTTTTAATTTGCATTTCTCTAAGGGCTAGTGATCACGAGAATTTCCTCATGTGTCTGTTGGCGGCTTGAATGTCTTCTTTGGTGAAGTGTTTGTTCATTTCCAAAAACCTATTTAACTTGAGTCTTCTATCACCTGTTGGTTTATTTGGTCACATTGTTATCTTATATACATTGAAAAAAATGTCATCTCCCTAATCCCTGATCTTTGTCTTTCATTTGATTTTGAAGATATGGATTATCATTTTACCATGACTTATAGCTTCCTTTTTTTTTTTAATCATAGTCTCGTGATGTTAAAAGTGAAATCAACAAATTAGTTAACTAAAATAACATGAAATATTTGGTGAACTGTCAATTAGTAGATATTAAACTCTCCAGCATAAGGCTGTGAATTAAATAAATTTTAGAATCTTTTATTCTGTATGATCTGTACATATTAATTCATATGTTTGACAGTAAAATATGGTTTTGAATTTAACACATGTTTTATCAGAATATATTTGATGGATCAGCTCCTACTTATCTATCTTTAAAGTTTGTGTAAGCTCGAATTATACTAAAGGAAATGCCTAAAGAAAAAGTGATATGACCCAAGTGTACGTAGTACAGGGATCTCAAAGTGTAGGTTACTGGTGCTTTAAATAGTTGTAGTAAATATTTCAAAACTAGAGTTTATAATGAATATTCTGACAACTCTTTTCCTAAGGGGATATAGCAAGATAGAAGCATAATCTAGGGTCTGTTGTGATGCCATTTTCATCCATCTCATCTATACAGCATAAAACATTGTATAGTATACTGCCTTTTGTCAGTAATGTGCACTTTGAAGGTGCCCTTTGAGAGCTGTAATTTATCCATGATTGTCTTTGAAATGCACATTGATGTAAACTGTTAATGTATAGCTCAAAAAAAAAATAGAAAGAAAAACTCGTGAATTCACTCGAGGGTGATACAATGTAAATTTTCATCTAATTTCTTCTTCAGGACTTTTTTTTTCCATTTTTATCATGCCTTCCCTTTATTTCACATACACACATACTGTCACCTTCCCTTAGGCACCAAGTTTAAACTCTCAGACCTCCAGATTAGTCATTTCTAAAACAGATATCATAACATCAGTCCTACCTATTTCTTTAGCATGCTTGTATGGACCACGTAGCAAATATTTCCAAAGCACAGGATAAGTTTCTGTTCAAAGTGAGGAGTTACTCTGTCTGCTAATCCAGACCTTGACAGATGATGATAAAAAAGAAAACTCAGCCAAGCTCGCATGTTCAATGTTTGTACCACCTAGGTACTTCATGATAAGGAAGACAAGTTTGCATACCTGAACTCAATTAACAGTGGCACTTATTTGTAAAGCGGTTGAAGTTTCATTTAGCTTAACCTCATTAATTTATGTAAGGACCTGATGTGTTTCGTGTAGTTTATGTTTTAGAAGAAGCTAGCAACTAGATAATTAATCAGAATAATAACCTCAAATACTCAGAAAAATCAATAGATACTCTTCAACTCTAGATCTTTATCCTCACTCAGAGTTGCTGCTAAACAGAATTGTAAAGGTTATCATTCCTGTGTTGTGCCTCTTGCCTATCAGTCCTGAAGAGCATTATCATACCCCCTTGTTCATGGTGCAGTGGATCACCTACACATTCCTTTACGTGGGATTCTTTGACCTACAATTCTGATCTAATGGACAGTCATAGTTTACAGTGACTTTGGAGGCTTTCTTCTAGATAATCTGTCAATTTTTTTCACACACTGCGGCTGCTGTGAAAGAAATTGGAGCTGTTATACTCTGTGCTTTGTTATGGTTTGTAAAATGCAAGGTGGGAGACAGTAAACCAAACACAGCGTGCTAGTAATTTCTTTAAGACTGATGTGCTAACACTCAGAGTCTGTGTCCCAGGGAGCTGACATCCCTTTTTTCTAAGAATACAAACACTGTTTTAGAGTGTTATCTTACTTTTGCACCAACACCATAGATATGTCTTTGGTATGACTTCTAGGACTCAGTTCAGAACACTTAGTCTTGATTTAGTTTTCCCCATTGTTTTATATTTTTCTAGATTTAAGCCGAAACTAATTTGAATGTAAATCTTAGAAGGAGTGATCTAATATTTTAAAATCTAGAGTTTGTATATATTGATATGTGATCATATCAATATATATATCAATAGATTCCTCACTATGCACTCTATTGTGAAGGATATGAAATGGATGGATGGATGGATGGGGGGGTGGTGGGTTGGGTGGATGGTTAGATATCCTTTACTGTGCCTGGAAATATACACTGTTATTAGAACTATTCATATCAGGGAGATAGTCCGTGCCACAAGATGTCGGTCTTGCCTCCATCAAGAATTGCCAGAGTGCTCACTTCAGCAGCACATTTGCTAAAAGTGGAACGATACAGAGAAGATTAACATGGCCCCTGTGCAAGGATGACACAGAAATTCGTGAAGCATTCCATATTTTTTCAGTCAAATATATGAGACCAAATGGGTAGCTCCTGTCCAAAAGCAGACTGAGAATGCAGGAAGGGATAGGAGCTGGAGGAATGGACACAGGGAACCTGGAGTGGAAAGGGGGAGCATGCTGTCACATTGTGAGGACTGAAATCAATGTCACAGAACAATATGTATATAAATTGTTGAATGAGGAATTAGCTTGAGCTGTCGACTTTCACCTAAAGCAAAATTTAAAAAAATTTTAATTTTTTAGACTCCAGAGCCTAACTTCTGATAGGTTCACGGAGGTTAAGGGACTTACTCCAGATCACACAGCTAGTATTATTAGAATTTTGAGACAGACTCATGTGGCTCCAAAGTTCCATCTTTTGCACCAGTGGTCATCTCCAGGGGATCTAAGGGCCCAGCGTCCACAACCAGCATTACCTGAAAACTGAATAAAGGATATAAGACACATACATCCATACTGCTTTCCAGGCTTATACAGATAGTATTGTGACTAATAAAATACAAATACATTTAAAAGAAAAAAAAAAATTACCAGAATGCCAAGGATGTAGCAAGTATCTTTTGACACATATCAGGATTCTATTCTCTTAAAATGGATGACTCCATCTTCTTTCCCATTGAAGTATTTAATATGCTTTATACATTCCTCCCCTCCTACCCTGTGAATGTCCCAGGTACTGTATTTTAAGTGAGAATGCTTGTGGTTGTGGTTCCATCTCAATGCGTAGATTTACTTTTTGTTTTGTATCTTTTTAAGTTGTCTGTCTGTTTATATTATGGAGAGGCCAGTGAAGTAGTTCTCTGTTGTAATAAAATTAGTTTGTACATCCAAATTTGCTTCTTCCTGTTAGTACTATTGAAAGTTTTACAATGTTATTATACTCACGAGAAAGAGGGAAGATTCAAAAGGAAGAGGAAAGAAAATTATTTATTAATATTTGTCAAATGTGTACTAGCCTTCAAGCATTGTATGAAATATTTTACATATATTACTTAATATATACAAGTCCAACATAAGGTGAATATCACTGTTAGGATTTTAGACATATGGAAATTGAGGCCCAGAAATATTCAGAAAAGACAGCCAGTTATTGGGTGCCTAGAAGCCACATTTTTCTGGTTTTAGAGCCTATATTCTTTTTGGTTCAGACACTTAATTCCTCTTAAGAGAGAGTACAACATGTTCAAGCCCCTCATTTATATTGATAATAAAACTGGTGTTATACCATTTTATAATTTTCAAGTAAAATTTCGAAGAGCATTTTTTTGACTATCACAATATTAAGCATTATTCTATTTTATTTTAAAAAAGAAAACCTGGTGTTATACAATCTGTCAAATAGATTTAAAGAGAGAAAGCAGTAAGTACCCTCGCAAAGAGGAAGTAGCTGAAATGAGAGTAAGACAGGCTGTGGTGGAAATCAGGGTGGAATGAGAGCTAGAGGTCCAGCTCCTGCTCTGACATTTCTACATCTTTGTTTCCTTCTGTATAGCACAAGAAGGTGGAACTTAATTATCTCTAGTGTCCCTTCAGCACTAACATGTTTTGAAACCTTCCAGTATTCATGACATGCTAACATTCTGTAGAGAAAGAAAACTTGGTCCAAACTACTTGATAAAAACGAATAAGACAAATTATAGGAAAATTATCAGTGATGTACTAGAGCTCCCTCTGGTAATATAGCTTATATGCCCAAATTTATGATTTTTATTTCAACATGGGCTTTATAATCTTTGGCTTCATTTACCTTTTCCTTTCAACATCTACTTTCCATATTAATGTAGGGTTAATGTACATTTGCTGTGTATCCCGGTGGATAACTCTTCTTGTAGTTGAGCTTCATAATGTAACTTTATTGGTATAGTTAAGGTTAATGGCACATTAATTTTACACAAGACATCAGTGAGTATTCCATTTTAGTTTACCATATTAATAACATTTACTGTTCTAAGCTGCTTGTGTCACTCTTTACCATCATAAATTATCCTGAAGCAAATATCAGTGTGAACTTAGACACATGCATACTGTTTGCTTCTAAAATTATTAATGCCAGTGCATAGGAAAAGAAACACATGAGTTTACATTTCGTTGATAATTTCTTTACAGGTTACTATTAGTCTTTTTCTCCAAGCAAATAGCATAAGCGCACCCTCTGTGCACTTGATCTTCAGGGAACAATAGTTATAATTAAGAATAATTACAACAGAAACAGTAAAACTGCTTTTAAAACATATTGGATGTGCTATCATTCCTAAAATATTTTTCTTTCAGTGGAAATGACCAACATTTGAATCCCAAGGGAGGGATCTAAGAGAAATGGTGGATGAATCCATGTGGAGCCTTGATGGGTTTCATAGTTCTCAGAGCGTAGAAATGCCAGATAATTTGAGCACTGTCAAGAGCAGGCCGAGCAGATGCCATCTTATAGCTCTGAGGGGACCAATTTTAATTCACAAGGCACATTAATTCTTATGCTCCTAATAAACACTTATTTGATTGAAGCATTGTCCCAGTTGTGAAGTGTGGCTTGGAACACTCTAGATAGCATAGTAATAAAAAGCTTGGTCTCGGGAGTCACACAGATCTGGGTTCAAATTCCACCTCCACTGTTTATTAGCCGTGTGCTCTCCTGAGAGTTATTTAAGTCTTTATTTTTTCATAGTTTTAAGTGGCAATAAGAACAGTTTTTCCTCACAAAACTGTCTTAAGGGTGAAATAAAATAATCTTACCAGACTGACCAGCACATAGTGAATATCCACAAAATGTGAACAGCTGCTGTGTTTGTTTAAATGTGAAGTCCTGCTCTATTAAAATAAGGTTTCAAAATTGTAGTCTTTTTTCTACAATCATTATAATTTTTAATACCCTAATATTTCAGTACTATAATTTTTTTTGCTTTATATCAATTTTAAATTGATTTTTTTTGTTGTTCTAGGCCTTGTTCAAAGTACCTCTGAAATCTGGGCCATGTGCAACCTAGTCTCTGAAGTTTCCCTTTGTGAAACTATTGAATGAATACATTGACATGGTTAAGAAGGAGATTAGTAGCTACGTAAAGTTCAGAATCATTGAAGTCCAGCTCTGTTCTGTCTCTTGGCTATTTGTGTTGTCGGGGACAGAGGTGTTTTGTGATATATAGTGACAAGATGTGACCTGCATTTTAACTTAATCAAACAACTACCTACTTTGTAAAAAGGTAGTATTGTTTATTAAATATTCATGTTTATGATCTGCATTAGGGACCAGGCATTTTGAGAGGCCACATGGAGAAAGGAAAGAACATTTCCGATAACAGTATTATTTGTTTTGTATGCTTTCGGAAATGACCTCAGTGCCCTATGTGGCAATGTAAATCTCCAAAATCTGTAAAATTTCTGTCTACCTACACCACAGGGTCATGTGGGAATGACATGATATAATGTACATTAGATTACTTGATGTATTTTGTAACACATGTTACAGTTATAAGGAATTGTTATTCAATGAGAAAAAAGTGAACGAAAGTTTAGATCTTAAATAAAACACTGAAAACGCAATTTGTCTGAACTATGCTGCCAGTAGTGTCTTTTGTTAAACAACTTCCTGTTTCCCTCAAGTCTATTCCGGTTCATGGCGACCCCACGTGTATCAGAGTAGAGCTGCTCCATGGGTTTTTCAGCAGCTGATTTTTTTGGAAGTAGATCACCAGGCCCTTCTTTGGAAGCACCTCTGGGTGGACTCGAACCACCAACCTTTTGGTTAGCAGCCACGTGTGTTAACCATTTGCACCACCCAGGGACTCCCGTTAATAATAATCCTGTGCGGATCAGAACTTTAAAATAGAGACTATTTTTGAGTCTTAGGTTAGTGGGTTTCAGATTAATGGGATGCCACAAGATTACCAAAGTTCATGTTTCTAAGCGCTCTAGTTCAAATCTGCCTGCTGCCACGTGGCCCTGGTCTTGTCATCTCAGTGGCACAGCGTCTCACCTTGATAAGCAAAGGTATTTTTCATGCAAGAGCTGTCTTGCCTCTGGAGGTTCTGATCTGGAGTGACTGTCAATAACAGCAAGAATATACCCAAAGAATCAATCTTTCTCATTTTAATTACCTAGACATGCACCGCTGGAACTAGGATTATTACAGGATGAAGTTTCCTATAGGAAAGTGGGCTGAGGTAACAAAATCAAACCTCGTTAGTCTTTCCCTGGAGCACAGAGTATAAATGGTAAGGGAAGGAAAAGCAGACAGGAGAGGGGAAGTGAGTGGAAATTGTAGAATCAGGGAGAATGCCTTTGCATGCTGTGATCTCCTAAAGATACAGGAAACCTGGTAAATGAAAGCTCAGGTTGTTCCCTTAAAGTGCCATTCTACTTCAGGTTCTGTTAACTCTGTGTGTAGAGTTTTAGATGTCTCTCTCTCTTTCTCTTTTCTTATGCTTTTTTCCATTTCTCAGTGCTTCAGTGTTGAAATAATCACCCATTCTTTTTGCAGTCAGGGTGTACTCCAAAACAAATAAACGTATTTTGAAACTAATTACATAGTCTGCCCATTAAATTTCTTTGATGCTTCCCCTCAGCCCCACCCCCACCCCCCAGATTGTGATCGAAGTAACTATTCCATTCAAACTCTGATTTAAATAAAAAAGCACATACCTGCTCATGTACCTAGGTATATGCCCATGTAGGGTACTTCAGTGCCTTGGCTCAAATTAAATTACCCTCAAGTGTGAACAACATAATCCAAACAGCTGTGGGAAATATTAAAGTTTAGTATTGGACTAAATAATAGTACCCATGTGTTTCTGGAAATGGTAGTAGTTCATTGGCAAGCCAGAGAATACTCACAGAAAGAGACCTAGGAAAATGATTCTCAAACAAAATTATTTCCTAGAGAAGGGTTTCTCAACCTTAGCACTATTGACATTTTTGGTTAGATAATTCTTTGTTGCCTCTGGGTGGTGCAAATGGTTAACAACACACTCAACTGCTGTGGGGTAAAGGTTAGGTGACCTTTGTCCTTGGCTGCATAGAAATAACCCTTGGGGCAATTGGGCTGTTTTGGTCTGATACTTTTAGGCCACAGCTGAGGGTTTGTGCTCCTGAGGAAGGGCCGACAAGACCAGAAAAGAGTCATCTGGGAAGCTAATATCAACTAGCTGCAAGAGACATGATTTAGTCCATCATGCAGCACTGAACACAGAGACTCAGAGAGCTTCCTGGTTGATGAGAATATCTTCCCTTAGCAGAGTAGCGTGTCCCTTGGGACATGGAAGCTTCACATTGGGAACCCTTCCAGACCTTGTCCTGTGCATATCTTCATTTGTATCCTTTTTGGTTTAAATAAATCTGTAGTTGTAGGCATGGTATACTCTCTATGGGTTCTGTGAGTCCTTCCAGCGAATTATCAAACACAAAGGGGCAGTGGGAGCTAGTAGATCAGAAACTAAAGGTGTCGTGTGGACTCCTGAGCTTTTGGCTGGCACCCTGAAGCGGTAGTGGGAAACCAGTCCTGAATTTGTGGCCAGCGGGTCAGAAGGTTGGGGTGTTATGTGGACTCCCCAAACTTGTGACTGGCATGTGCCTATTTGGCAGTCTGAAGGATGATGTCCTTTTAACTTGTGTGCTCTTACCTAGCTCCGGGAGGCTAGGGTCAGAGAGAGAGTGTGTGTTGCAGGGGTGGCTGGCGATAAGAATGGAGAAGTGGGAACTTGAGGACTGGATCAATCTCCACATTTGGGGGACTGGATTAATGCTGATCTTTACCATGCAGCTGCTAATGAAAAGGTCATAGGTTCAGATCCACCCAGAGGTGCCTTAGAATAAAGGTCTGGAGATCTAATTCAAAAAAATCAGCCATTGAAAACCTCATGGAGCACAGTTCTACTCTGACACACATGAGGTCTCTGTGAGTCGGACTCTATGGCAGCTGGAAAAAATATCTGATGTGGGGGACTGTCCTATGCATTGTAGGATGTTTAGTAGCATCCATGGCCTCTACCCACTAGATGCCAGTAACACATCACCACCCCCTCGTCATGACAATCAAAAACGTGCCAAGACATTGTCCAGTTTCCTCTGGGAAAGGGAGGTCAAAATCATCCCCAGTTCAGAAGCACTGTCTAGTGTACGATGGGAAATCCCAAGGTCAGGGTGCTGGCCTAGCCCAAGGTCTTTGGGACAGCGTGAGGGGTGAGAGGAGAGTAATGGTGGGGAAAATAGCTAGACAAAGTATCTGTCATATTTTTCCCATGACATTCATTCATTTAAATCCCCCCCCTCCCCACGCATATTTTGTTCTGCCCTATGTGTATGTGTTCTGTGTGGTATGAACTTGGTTAGGGCTATGGCATTTTCCTATTATTTAGGAGCATCAGAAGGAAACTTAGGATAGGACCTTCTCTGTTTGGGCCAGGGAAGTACTTTCTTTGAGTATTGTCAGGACTCTTTTGGTTTCAGTTTTAATTTGTATAATTAACAAATCCAGGGATGAAGCTAGTTTAGGCACAGTCGAGTCCCAGAGTTCAAACCGTACCCTCACTAGGCTCTGTTTCTCTGTTTGCCTCGGTTCTGCTTCCCTCAGACTCTTGACTTTTGTACTACAACCAGGCCAGGGTAGGTGGCTTCTGAGAATTTTGACCCTACCCCCAAAGTTGGAGACCCACCTTTCCCAGTATTCAGAAATTAAATTTAGGAAGAAATGTGCTTTAGTCTTGTGCGTTCTTGTGGCCCAGGAACTTTCCCAGGAAAATGGGCCAGCCCGGTTCACCAAATTTCTTCCCACCCCACCCTCTACCCCATACTCCACAAATACAATCACAAAGAATGATACCCTGAAAAGCTGCGATGCTTTATTTTGTGCTCCTTTTGAAGAGAAAACAAAGCTGAAATTTCTTTATGAAAATTTTTACTCACGTATATTTTCTTATTCTTACTTTTCATCTCCCTCTTATGGGTGGGGTGTTCCTTCTCTTTGCTTCCAAGGCATCCTTTTACAGCGGTTCCCAAAGTCTTCTTAAGGGTCTCCTGGGATGACCAAGACTTAGGTAGTCCGTGAGGTCAAATCTGTTTTCATAGTAATAGTAAGATGCTTTTTGCCTTGGTCACCTCTCTCACAAATGTACAGTGGATTTTGCAGAAGCTTCGTGATATTTGACACCACATGAGATTGAATGCAGAAGCAGATATCAGAATTAAAGGCATTAAAGAGATACACAGAAATGTAAAACAAGGCCAATGCGCTCATTGTTTTTGTTGTTTCAGATAAGGTAGTTTACCTTTCCATAAAATGTGTTTTTTATGTTAACATTTAATGGTTTATCATTATTACTTTTAAATTATTTATTAACTATCTTTAGAAGTTTCCATTTTAATGTCTAATATGGTAAATATTAATAGCTATAATCCATTTGGAGCCCTGGTAGCACAGTGGTTAAGAGCGTGGCTGCTAACCAAAAGGTCACCAGTTCGAATCTACCAACTGCTCCTTGGAAACCCTATGGAGCAGTTCTGCTCTGCCCTGTAGGGCTGCTATGAGTTGGAATCAACAGCAACAGGTTTTGAGTTTTTTTTTTTTTTAAAAAAAACCTGAGAAGTGTTTATTCAATATCTTTTAAACATTTTGGACATTGGTTAACAACCCCACAACATTTTAACCCTCTAAATACTCAATTTTTTTTTTTTTTTTTTTTTTTTTAAATAACCCATATGTAAACAAAAGTCCTTTGGGATCCTCAATAATTTTTAGAGTATATGGCATTTTTAGGGGGCAGTGGTGATTCAGCAGGACTGGTCAGTGTTTCATTCCCTTGTACATAGAGTCGCTATGAGTCGGAACTGACTCGACGGCACCTAGCCACAACAAGTGATTCAGTGGTAGAATTCCTGCCTTCCACACAGGAGACCTGTGTTTAATTCCCAGCCAGTGCACCTCAGGTACAACCAAAACTTTTTTGTCATTGGAGGCTTCCAAGTTGCTGTGATACTGAGTAAGTTTCAGCCGAGCTTCAAGACCAAAAGGGATGAAAAGGAAAGGCCTGTCAATATACTTCCAAAAAATCAGCCACTGAAAGCCCTGTGGGTCACAATGGTCAGATCCTGTTGTACACGGGGTTACCGTGACTCAGGGGTTGACTCAATGGCAGCTAACAACAACAGCATAACGTTTTTATACTCTCGGTTGAAAACTTGGGATCTCCAAGTTCTTTCCACTCTGGTTTTTGAGAACTCCAACATCTCCCAGCCCTGGGAAAGCTGCAGAATATGTTTAGCTCACAGCTGCACTGTGGCTGTTCTCTCCAGGCCTTGTGAAATCTCACCCTTTGCAGGTGCACCTTAGTATTTAGCCAGAGACTCTAGGGAACCCTATGTAGATTTCTGGAGATCCTTTGCTGTGCAGCTCTCTCCTTTTCATTACCTAATCTTGCAAATTCCAGTTGATGAGTAGCCCCGACTCTAATATCTACCTTACCCAGTGTGACTACTGCTTTCAGTTTGGGCTACGTTTCCCTTGCTGTGGTTTGGAAAGTGTCTGTGGTAGAAAGCTGGGATGAATGAAGAGCTCATGTCACGTTTCTTTTCTAGCCAGGATCTTAGTCCTACACTGTCTGTTGTCCATTGCCTGAAATCAGTTTCCTCATGTATTTTGTCCAGTTTTATAGTAGTTTACAGCAGTAAAGTGTGATATCCATTACTCTGAAATGCCAAAATTGGAAGTCTTCAATTTTTCCTATATTTAGATGTTTCTTTGCTTTACAACAGTGGTCAGCACACAAGCTGGATAGTATATAAGGAGATCCGTTTAAGGGTAGCACAAGTATGAGAACTTCTATTTATATATTTATGCCATTTTAAAACAATCTTTGCATATATTATATATATAATTTAATAGAATAGTGATGTTTTTAGGTGCCATTGAGTCGGTTCCAACTCATAGCAACCCTGTGTACAGCAAAACGAAACACTGCCTGGTCCTGCACCATTCTAACAATCATTGCTAGGTTTAAGCTCATCGTTGCAGCCACTGTGTCAGTCCATCTCATTGAGGGTCTTCCTCTCTTTTGTTGACCCTCTACCAAGCACGATGTCCTTCTCCAGGGACTGGTCTCTCCTGATAACATGTCCAAAGTATGTGAGATGAAATCTCTCCAGCCTTGCTTCTAAGGAGCATTCTGGTTGTACTTCTTCCAAGGCAGATTTATTCGTTCTTCTGGCAGTCCATGATGTATTCAATATTCTTCACCAAGACCATAATTCAAAGGCATCCATTCTTCTTCGGTCTTCCTTGTTCATTGTCCAGCTTTTGCTGAATATGAGGTGATTGAAAATACTATGGCTTGGGTCAGGAGCACCTTAGTCCTCAAAGTGACATCTTTACTTTTTAACACTTTAAAGAGGTCTTTTGTAGCAGATTTGCCCAATGCAATATGTCATTTGTGTTCTTGACTGTTTTCTTCCATGAGTGTTGATTGTAGATCCAAGTAAAATGAAATCCTTTACAACTTCACTCTTTTCTCCATTTATCATGATGTTGCTTATTTGTCCAGTTGTGAGAATTTTTGTTTTATGATGAATTTTAATTCATATTGAAAATATGGATTTTTTTTACTGTAGTAAACTTGTAACAGTAAAAAAAAAAAAAGGCATGCACCCCTAATAATATATTTTTATCTCTAAAGTATATACATGTACTAAAAGTATGTACATATACTACTATACTATTAGTGGTACGTGTATATACTTTAAAGATAAAAATATATTATTAGGGGTGCATGCTGTTTTTTTTAATGTTACCAGTTTTCTATCAAAAAACGTGAAACCTCTCAGTCATAGTATTTGAGCTAATTTTGGGGAAAATCATGACTTTATACACAGTGAAAAGAACAAATATTTACTTTATGGGATTAAGAGAATCATTAAAGGAGAAACTGAGCCATGATTTCCATAACCTCTTCCGTCTGTGAGCACATTCAGCCAGTAACTTAGTGTCTTAGAAAGACAGGATGAAGGAATGGGGTTTTCCACTTGAATCAAGAATAGGAGTAGCTGCCACTAAAAGAATTAGTGCTATGGGTCAAGTTCTGGGTAGTAAAAGTATTATAGCCTTCATTTAAAAAATGCAGAAATTGAAGGTAAGAGAATAATTTGCCCACGGTCATAAAGCTAGTGAATCATGTACCTATGTCAAACCAGCATTTCTCTAACTATAAAGCTGAGTCTCTTAACAGTTCACTATGCTTTCTTGGATCTGGACTATCCATTAAACAATCTCCTACCTATAATGATGTAGGACATCAAGATATTTTCAAGGTGTTTTAAATGTAGTATTGCCCACATGTTATCGGGAGGGATCAGCCCCTAGAGAAGAACATCATGCTTGGTAAAGTAGAGGGTCAGTGAAAAAGGGGAAGACCCTCATCAAGATGGATTGACATAGTGGCTGCAACAATGAGCTCAAACATAGCAACGATTGTGAGGATGGCACAGGACCGGGCAGTATTTCGTTCTGTTGTACGTAGGGTTGCTATGAATTGGAACTGATTCGACGGCAGCTAACAAGAACAACAATTGCCTACCCTGGAATTCAGTTAAGCCATAACTGTTTTATAAGGATCGAGGGAAATTTCATCATCAAGTTGGTATAGAATTATAGAATCATTGACTCTGGGTGTGTGTGTGTGTGTGTGTATGTGTGTGTGTAAAGCGCTATGTTTCATTTTAAGAAGGCTAAAGAAGTTTCCTACTGAGTTCGTGTATATACTTTAGAGGAAGTGTTTGCATTCTCTACATACTTGTGCATGGATTTCCAAACTGATGGCTGTTATTTGCCTCAAATGTTGGCAGGAAATCTATCCTGGAAATTATTGTATGTGTAGCTCAATTTAGTAAGTTGTAAAATATAATTTTTTCCATCCCCTTCTGCTGTTATAGTTGCTATTCCATCCTTCACGGTAATAGCAGAATATTTGATGATTCTGTAAACACATTGATCTTTACAATTTGTTTTAGAGTTCAGCAACCATTTGTTTAGGGGATCTTGTCCTTTGCATTCTCAAATCTCCCCTCTCCCCTCTTTGGGGAAAAAACCAAGTCGTGTTTTGAAATTACATTTTGTTTTGTATTTGTTTCCTTCAAAAATATTTAATTGTATAATTAGTTCTTCTATCTTTAGAGAAAACTAAAATGTAATCCTCTTTATGGACCATGAAGATCAGTGGAGATGGAAAGGAGGCACATTCTCAAGTGTGGTGGAAAGTAGTGATCCTCCTCCAAGTTGCTGTTGTTTTTAGGTACTGCCAAGTTGATTTTAGACACACAGTGACCCTACGTGACAGAGTAGAACTGCCTCATAGGGTTTTCTAGACTGTAATCCTTATGGGAGCAGATCACCTGGTGTTTCTCCCAAGTAGCTGCTGATGGGTTTGAACAGCCAACCTTTCGATTAGCAGCCAAGTGCTTAACTGTTGTGCCACCGGGGCTCCTTGGACCTTTGCGTACCAGAATCACATTTCTTAACCTAGCTTCATACCATCTCTATTGTTTATTTAGTATTTTCTTTAAATAGACAATGTTTTCAGTCTTATTGTGGATATGAAGAAACTTTATATCAAGAATATAAATAGAAGTAAAATTAGCCATAAATGGAAACTAAACATAAATATATAAATATTTCCGTTAGCATAAAATAAATATACAACAATTTAAATGAAAAATTTCACAAAGCTAAAATTACAGTGTGTACTATCAGAAGTAAGTTTTGGAAAACTGTGGTCTAGCTTATACTCCTATTTTTTAGGGTTGAAATTGCTTTTCAGAGCCCTTAGCATGGTTTGTCTTATATACAAGTTATTTATGGCCATGGCCAAATTTTCTGCTTTAAAGCAGCAGATTGTGAGCCCCTCAGGCCTCCAGACTGTTTTTTTTTACCCCAACACCCATTACACTGCATACAGTTATATGGTATATATTTGATAAGTGCTCGTCAAGTTGAGTACTCAGTCACCAGCAGTGAAGCCCAGTGCAGCTTATCGGAACCAAGGCAGTGACAAAAAGAAAAAAACCCAAGGAGAGGAACCAGTGATTATCTGGGGAAAGATACATAAACGTGCAAAACGTTAGTTGTTTCTTCTGTGTAATTTGGATAATACAATGCCTTATAATCCTGTGCATTTAAAAAACAACAACAACCGTTTATATAGTCTTAACTGTGTACCAGAAAGAATTGTAAGCACTTTCAAACATACATTTATTTAATCTTCATCAGAACCCTATGAGGCAGTTAGTGTCATTACCTTCATTTGACAACTGGAGACGAAGTCACAGAGAGGTTAAGTAATTGCTCAAGATCACACAGCTAAAACATGGGGATCTCAGCTTTGAAATCTAGATTCTTTACTTTTAACCACCACTCTCTGCTACCTTTCTTCTTAGAGTATATGAAATTATATATGTGAAAATACTCAGACTCAATCATTCTATAATTACTTTTTTGCTGTATTTGTTTTCTATTAGCTGTGCAGAAATGTAGCTATTTTTTTCCTCTATTGCTAATACTCAGATAGGATGTACCTATAGGACGTATTAAATTCTAAATGTCCAATGTAGTTTTAGATTACTATAATGTCACATACTGTGACACATTAAGCTGTTGTGGTATGTCAAGCGTTGTAAAATGTAAAGTCACATTTGTCATTACAATGTGCCAATTTTTTGGGATAATGGTTGCAGTGGATTACTTACTTTTGTGTGTGGCCTTTCTAGCCATGATCTTGTAATCCCACCCAGGTAATTGTGTGATAGGGTAATTGTGGCCTACCAAGGGGATTGGTCAGTTTTGCCTTAAAAGAGCCAATTCCAGAGCAGGGAGGAGGAGCTCACCACCACCAAGGAAGGAGAGATGATCAAGAAAGACCCCAGCAGCACAGACCCGGCAGCAGGAGACTGCATGGTGCCATTCCCAGCCCACAGAGAGAGAAAGCTGAATGCCTTTGGGCAGAGACTGAGGGCCAAGGAGGGGCATGCCTGTGAGCAAAGCTGGGGAGAAGTTATTCTGAGGGAAGAACTGTAACCTGAGTGTTCTTGAGCCTGAGTTTTAACTGTTACTTCCCTCATAAACCCCATAATTGTGAGTATGGTCTGTGAGTTCTGTGTGGGCACTGCAATGAGTTATGGAACCCAGTAGAGAATGCTGCGGGAGGGACAGTTGATGTCAGAATTAGTAGAGATGGCAGAGAGAGGAGGCTTGTCTGGCCTCCACCTCATAGGAATCAGCATTGAGCTGCTGATCTTGGTTCTCCTTCCCCCTCGTGGGGATGGAGGAGGTCAGACACTGCCCCCACGCCTTTCTTAAAGTGGTAAACCCTGGAAATTTTCATTTTTATTTTTTTTAATTTTGGTTTTGCATACTGCCAGAACATTGATATTTCCTCTGTGGTCTCCCAATGGTAAAGACAGAATTGCATTTAACCAAACCTGATAATTTTCCTTGATGGAAATTTAAGGGGATACTTTAGAATGTTTCAGTATTTTGACAATTATTTCCTTGCTTTATTCCTAGGATGCGAAGGCAAATGAGGTCGTTTTTCATGGCAATGGATTGTAGATGTGACTATCTAGTTGTTCAAATTATGAGTTGAGTAAGTGCTAACAGTAAGTGCCTATGTTTAGAGCAGGATCCTGTGCTTTGTAGGAGGTTTAACAGCTTCCCTGATCTCTACCCACTAAATATAGGAAACACCCCCCCTCCAGTTATGACAACCAAAACTGTCTCCAGACATGGCCAAAAAATTACCCGTGGCTTATAATCACTGATTTAGAGCAATACAATTTTTGATTCTTTGTTATAATCAACCCTTAAAATTGACAGAATCTTTCCACACATTTTAAAGCTTGAGATTTTTTGAGGACAGTGTCTTACAGACCTTAATGCCAAGTACAGTTCCAGGTATATTACAGTAAGCTGAATAATTATTATGTATTCTCTGGACTAATATCTCTTACAAATATAGTAAAGTCATATCACTGGCAGAATGTTTGAGAAATTAAGTGTTCTCACCCCATTTTAAGGCTTATGTGAGAAATATCTCCCAA
Source organism: Trichechus manatus latirostris (assembly GCF_000243295.1). Lineage (NCBI taxonomy): Eukaryota > Metazoa > Chordata > Mammalia > Sirenia > Trichechidae > Trichechus > Trichechus manatus. The sequence goes on from NW_004443937.1 coordinate 1,261,182, forward strand.
TAATGACAGCATTAATATCTGACTAATATAAAATGTTATATAGTTTATAGAGTGATTTCAAACTCAGTATTTTCTTTAGCTTTTCCAGTAACTCTGATTGGGATTTTTATTTACCCATTTTATTGATTAGAAAATGGAGACTCGAGGAGAGCAACTTTTGTCTACTATTGTTATGGATTGAATTGTGTCCCCCTAAAATGTGTGTCAGCTTGTCTAGGCCATGATTCCCAGTATTGTGTGATTGTCCACCATTTTGTCATCTGATGTGATTTTCCTATGTGTTGTAAATCCTGCCTCTATGATGTTAATGAGGCAGGATTAGAGGCAGTTATGTTAATGAAGCAGGACTCAATTTACAAGATTAGTTTTATCTTGAGTCAGTCTCTTTTGAGATATATGAGAGAAGTGAGCAGAGAGACAGAGGTACCTCATTACCACCAAGCAAGAAGAGCCAAGAGTGTGCACGTCCTTTGCACCTGAGGTCCCTGTGCTGAAAAGCTCCTAGACCAGAGGAAGATTGATGACAAGGACCTTACTCTAGAGCTGACAGAGAAAGCCTTCCCCTGGAGCTGGCACCCTGAATTCAGACTTCTAGCCTCCTAAACTGTGAGAGAATAAACTTCTGTTTGTTAAAGCCATCCAGTTGTGGTATTTCTGTTATAGCAGCACTAGATAACTAAGACAACTATTTTGAGTTAGGGAGATCAGTTTTAGGTGAGTTGATTATTTTTCTAGCCATTTAAAACCCTCACGTTAAGCTTTTATCTTACGTATAAGACTTATTCTTAAGGGCAGTGTCAAAGACACTTACGCTTGTTTCTTTCTCATGGGATCCTAGTTCTAAGCCCACATCCTGCAGTTCCCTGTTTCGATGTCATTGCCTGTTTATCCTGGGACCTCATGTAGACTGGTACATCTGTCTCCAACCCTTGACAAGCTGCCCTAATTATGTTACATCAGGACAACGTGTGAAGCTCAAAATATCAAGTTTCTAACCCTACAGCTGGTGAAGAGCATACGCCATTCCCATTGCTATTCTCAGTCCCCTTCCTGTCTTAAGTAGATTCATAGATCTCTAGGCTCCCAAGCATCCTCCAGCCCTGTTTATCTTGTACTCATGACCCCAGAAATTAGTTTTCCAGAAAATGGTTCTTCAAGCCAGACTCTTCAAGGTAATAGTGCCCTGTGTAACCTTGATGCAAAGTCTCCTACATGGTGTAATACTGTCATCTCAGGGAAAGCCAACTGTTCATTAGCTTCAATTGTCAGCTTTATGTTTCAGTAAAATAAATACACATTTTCCCTACAGTAATGACTTTTTTCTCACTTCGTGAAAACTGCAGGGACCCTTGTTATCAAGAGATAATCATATTCTAGTGGTGCCACTTATGGTGCCCAGAGAAAGTCCCAAGGATGTGATTATCTCTTAATAACTCTAAAGCCTGCTATGTATTATGTTGTATTGTTGTTTACTTAGAGTGTGTATGGGGGAAGCCGTTAGTGATCTCTGTGGTTGATATTATTTGTTGTGAAAATGATAAAAGAACCAATGACCATTTGTTTGCTTGTAGTTAGTCAGCATGATTAGAAATGCATCCCACTTCACGTTGAAAAATGCATTTAAATGTAATCTCTTGCTTAGTATCAGTTTAATAACCCTGATGCTAATACTAAATTATGTGATGCAAAGCTAATGGAAATTCTGGAAATAAACATGGGTAATTTAATGTCTACATGACCTTACCTCCCACAGAAAATTCACAGGTTGGGTTTTAACTACCCGTGAAGGAAGTAAACACACCTGAGAATTAGCTGCTGATCCAGTGATGAAAAATGCCATCAATAACTTAAGCAAAATAGAATGAATGGAAGGAAAAACCCTTTAAATGTAGTGGCCTTTTAAAATATGGCCAGTTATTGAATGACATCCCTTTCCTCTCACCTCATGGTATCCTTTTATGCTGGAATACTTTAATAATAATAAATATCATTTATTGAATACTTGCTACATATCAGGTACTTTTCATTCAGTATCTCATTTGTTCTTTACAAGAACCTAGAAAGGTAGTTAAATATTGATGCTATTTACAGCTGAGGAAACTCTGAGACTTGCTTGAATTCATGTAGCAAATATGGAGTAAAGCTTAGGTTCAAATATGACTTCAGAGTCCAGGTTTTCCCACTGATTATTTAAAGGCATAATGCCCAGGGTCATTAAAACCAGTTGTCAAGTTGATTCCAACTCATGGTGACCCCATGTGTATCAGAGTAGAACTGTGCTCCATTGGTTTTTAATGGCTGATTTTTCAGAAGTAGATTGCCTGCTCTTCTTCCAAGGCACAGCTGGGTGGGCACGAACCTCCAACCTTTGGGTTAACAACCAAGTGCATTAATTGTTGGCACCATCCAAGGACTCAAAATACAACTATAGGAGACTTGTAATGATGGTGATCATCTATGTATTTATTATTAGGTAAATATACTACTTGTATAAAGACAGAAATCTTTTAGAAAGAAGAAAATCTGACCCTAATGGGCAAAATGAGGAGACCACTACTTCCTCACTTCTAGTCACTGTGAGGAGCCCCGGTGGTGCAGCGATTAAGAGCTTGGCTGCTAACCAAAAGGTTGGCAGTTCAAATCCACCAACTGCTCCTTGGAAACCCTATGGGGTAGTTCTACTCTATCCTATAGGGTCACTATGAGTTGGAATCAGCTCGACAGTAATGGGTTTGGTTTAGGCTGAGTCGCTATGAGTCGGAATTGAGTCAACGGCAACAGGTTTTGAATCTTGTATAGTATGTATCTATGAGAGCTAAAAGCAGTACAGATACCTCTTCTGGCTTTTTGAACATTTTCATTAGCATTATCATCATGCTCTTACCTGTCACTTGGGAAGGGTTGTTTTTGTCCAGAATACATGACCAACATACCTTTTAGTTCTGAGGTATTTGGGGAGGGTCTAGATCAGGATTTTTTGTTCTCTAGAGTAAAGTCATCCTTTTTGATCCAGGCCTTGCCAGCTGCTGCCTCTTCCTAGTTGCTTTTTAGCTGAGAAGCTCTGCAGACATAAGTTTCAGGTTCCTTTGTATTTTAATATAAAACCAAATGAATAGTTACCTAGTCAATTCCGATTCATGGCAACCCCGTATGTTTTAGAGTAGTACTGTGCGCCATAGGGTTTTCAAGGGCATCGATCTTTTGGATGCAAATTTCCAGGCCTTTCTTCTGAGGTGCCTCTGAGTAGACCGCCAGACTTTTGGTTGGTAGCTGAGTGCTTAACCATTTGAGGTATATAGCCAGTGCTTTTGTGTTGACAGCAACTGAATTGTTCAACATTCCTGGACTCACTCTTTCTGAGCAGAGAGCAGTGCATCTATTGATTGTTCATGTGTTAATTTCCTGCCTATTTTCACAAAGAATTTTTCTAAGTTATAATAAAAACCATAACTAAATCTAACCGTCTCTTAAAACTACTATGGTAGCATGTAAAAGATATGAATGTGCACATAGAAAATTTAATACATTTTTAGTGATTTTAAAATAATTATTATAATGATAGCTAGTATTTATTTTATGCATATGATGAGCTGGGTAGTGTTCTTTGCATGGCTTATCTCATTCAGCCCTCACAACAACAGTATAAGTTGGAGATACAATTATTATGCTCATTTTGCATTATTGAACATATTGCTCACTGAACATTATTATGCTCATTATACATAAGGAAGCTGAGCTTAATAAGTGAAATGAAAGCCCTTTCCTTTCCAGGAAGAGGGTATTAGCCAGTCAAGTATAATTGCTGCATAGATTCTTTCCCTCTTTGTAAAGCAGCACCAAAAGTGAAAGTAGGGTTCTTGTGTCTTCACCCCTTTCAAGGAATGGAATTGGGTATCTATCTGCCTGGTTCAGCTCTGTTCATGTTGATACATCTGAGTTTTAATGAAATCGCTTTTGTCCCCTCGTAAGAATATAGCTATTCAGACTTCTTTCCAATAAGGAATGAATAAACAATTTCCAATTATAGTGTTGCATTTGGCAAATCTGCTGCAAAAGACCTCTTTAAAGTGTTAAAAAGCAAAGGTGTCACATTGAGAACTAAGGTGTTCCTGACTCAGGCCATGGTATTTTCAACCACCTCATATGCATACGAAATCTGGACCATGAATAAGGAAGACCAAAGAAGGATTGATGCCTTTGAATTATAGTATTGGTGAAGAATACCGAATATACCACAGACTGCCAGAAGAATGAACAAATCTGTCTGGAAAGAAGTACAGCCAGAGTGCTCCTGAGAAGCAAGGATGGTGACACTTGGTCTCATGTACTTTGGACATTGTGACATCAGGAGGGACCAGTCCCTGGAGAAGAACATCATGCTTGGTAAAGTAGAGGGCCAGTGAAGAAGAAGAAGTCTCTCAACAGAATGGATTGACACAGTGGCTGCAACAGCAGGCTCAAACATAACAATGATTGTGAGAAAGATGTAGGCTCGGGCAGTGTTTCGTTCTGTTGTACATAGGCTTGCTATGAGTCGGAGCTGACTTGACGGCACCTAGCAATTGTTATAAAATTAGAACAATTCTCAATATAACCCTAGGCATTATTAGAAATTTCATTTTAAGAGCATGTCATGAAAATGTACTGTGTAAATGGAAGTTGTTTTTAAAGCATGTATCTTATTTTAACTAATATTGTAGGTTGAGTTGATTCATTCAGTCAACACACATTTAAGCAGCACTTGTTTTAGACTGGAGCCCTGGTGGCACAGTGGTTAAGAGCTTGGCTGCTAACCAAAAGGTGAGCAGTTTGAATCCACCAGATACTCCTTGGAAACCCTGTGGGGCAGTTGTCCTGTAGGGTCGCTATGAGTTGGAACCTACTCGATGGCAAAGGGTTTGGTTTTTTGTGGTTGTTTGTTTTAGACTGGAGCCCTGGTGGCTCAGTGGTTAAGAGCTTGGCTGCTAACCAAAAGGTCAGCAGTTTGAATCCACCAGCTGCTCCTTGGAAACCCTATGGGGCAGTTCTACTCTGTCCTATAGGGTCGCTATGAGTCGAAATTGCCTTGATGGTAACGGGTATGACTACTTCTTATCCCTTTTACTCCTTTTGCTCTATTTTCAATCCCCTATTTCTCATGGGGATCAGGTATAAGGACTAATGCTATCTAAACTCTGGTTGCTTCAGAAGGTCTCTTTCATTCTCTGATTCTCTCAGCAGACTGGCTTCTGTGACAACAGCTTCACCTTAACATGACTGGAATTCTCAGCGTTGCAATTCAAAATCTCTAAAAGAGAGAATCTGATTGGATTAATGTGGTCAAGGGTTAATTGGTGGTTCAATAGCTGTAGCTGATTGGGTACTGAGTCACATAATACATAGGGCAAATTTTTTCCAGGAGCCATGAGTAAGGAAAGTTCTTTAAGAAGGAACTTAAGAAGGAAAGATTGATTCAGAGGCCTTTTTGGAGGAGTCCCAGATTTTCCTCCTTACTTTTCCAAACCTTCCAATCCACTTTTCATTCTCTTTGGCATTGTTCTTTGCTCCATGACAGCTAATTAATCCATCATATGTTAGCCCACCCAAGATATAACTTCTTTTGGCCTCTGTTTCCTCTGGAAGCAATTCTAAAAATCAGAGGTTTGAATCTCGTTCTAAATACTTCAGATAATGGGCAAAAAATAAACTTCTGAATATACTGATAATATAAAGAACACTTGTTTGATCCTTACCTTTTGGACATTACTGATTAAAAGTAGTTAAGGACTGAATATAGAGGTGGATTATTATACTACCCAGCAGGGGATAGTATATACTTAAGAAGTGATGATGTACTTAAGGCTAATCAAGAGAATAGAACATTTCTATCCTAATCAATTTACTACATTTAAATATAAATCAGAGTAGATGCATATAATTAAGCTATTTTTGAGTGTCATATCTATATCTATTTCTACATAAAATGGTATTTTCAATTAAAAAAAATTACAGGGCATTTATTTTACTCAGAAGTAAAGATATCTACAGTTGAAACTTGATTAGCGAATACACACACATATATATAGACATGATGAATATATACATTTGTGCTTATAGAAATCATGCATGTATTTTCTTTAGGGAAAACAAATTTATTTGTATAGAAAAAAATGCTCTCATACAAAATTGTTTCACAATTAAAGTTTTACTTGATGGCTTTAAGAGAAGATATAACACTGTATTTATTTGAAAAGTTTTTTTTTAGTTGTTTTTGTTATTGCTGCCATCATTATACATATTTATATAACTAGAAAAACTGCCTGATGTTTCCTAGTTCGTTCACCTTTTTATTATTTAAAAATCCTTAGTAATGCAGCTTCTTAGAAAATTATTTATTTTATTGAATCAGAATACCACAAAATATCACAGGCTCCTGTAGCCATTATACTAACAAGAAAAGACTAAAATGGAGAATTCACTTGCCAAAAGCTACAAGACTCTTAGGAGACAAAGCAATGAAAGAAACCTAGCCTCCTGGCTCCTAATCTAGGGAGTTGTACCAATTGTATTTAATTTTCATTTCTTCCTAATGTAACTTAAAAATGGGAAGGTAATAGTTAAGAACCTGCTAAATAATACCCTGTCTAACTTGAAATATATATTTATTTGTGTAATGTCGTTTTATCTTCTAGGAATGATTGACATATAGTAGCTGCGCAGCATGTGGCCCCAAGAGCTGCCCTAAAAGGTAAGCTTCCCATAAGGGAGAATTTTCCTTACATGTAGTTCACCTTTGATCAGCATCCTTAGTTTCTATGGTAACACTGAGAGCCTTTCCTGACAGACTGATACCATGAGATCATTTCAGATGTTTTTCTGAATGTTAAGTTTAATGATGGTTAGTGAAGTCATATAAATTAATGCTTAATAATAGGAAATTGAAGCCCTTCCTACTTTTCTCTGGAGAAGATACTGAAGGTAGGTTTCCTGAGGTTCAGATTAATTTGGTAATTCAAAAACTGCAGAATTTAGCATCATGGAAAAGAGCACCAGGAATAAAGTAAAGGTCGTTGCGGTTTTCCCAAGTGGTCTTACAGGATAGGATGTTTTAGCAGTAAGACAGTACAGATATTAAGTTAAGTAGGTCATACAAACATCCAGGTCTTAAAGTTTAAGCCTTGTAGGGATAAAACATGAGCATTGTAACTCACTATCCACAATGTGTGCAAACGTTTTTCTTAATGTAAGATACAGATCTAGAAAAGTAAAAGTGAAGTCTATCCTTAAAAGTGAGACCAGCGATTGTGAGGTACAGAATTTAACTTTACCCAAAGCAATTTAATCTTTGCCCTAGTTTCTTGAGAGAGAACCTAAAACCTAGTAACTTTCTGAGTAATTGAGGTGCCTTTGTTGGTCTCCATACCACACTTAAAAAATTGTGCTAATGATTGGTAACTGGCCAGGCCACAAAGATCACCTAATGGCTTGATATCAACTTACTTGGGGGAGTGGGCATGATTCAGTAAATCCTGCCTATGGGGTGAGGCTCCAGACATGACTGCATAGTGAAGTCAATGAAGGATCTGGTCATGGAAGCTCCGTAAGCTTCCTGGTTATTGAAAGACATCAGTGCACATGGGAGGGTAGTGTGCCCTTTGGGACATGGAAGCTCTACCTTGGGAACCCTCCCAGTCCTCGCCCTATGCATCTCTTTGTTTGTATCCTTTTTGCTACAGTAAAGCTGTAATCATAAGTATAGCACTTTCCTGAGTTCTTTGAGTCATGCTAGCAAATTATTGAACCACAGGAAATAGTGGAAGCTAGCAGGTCAGAAGTGGGGGTGAGGAGGGTATTGGGGATCCCTGAGTTTATGGCTAATATCCTGAGGCAAAAGAAGGTCAGAAGCATAGGGGCCCAGGAGAGGCCCCAAGCTTGTGGCTGGCATCCTAAAGGGATAGTGGGAAAACCCCAAGTTTGTAGCCAGCAGGTCAGAAGTGCGAGTGTGGTGGGAACTCCGAGACTTGCAACTGACATCTGAAGTCTTAGGTCCAGTTGGCACTCAGGAAGACTGTGTCCTTTAACTTGTGAGCTCCGACCTAACCTCTGGTGAGTGTCAGAGGAAGAAGTGCTGCAGACAGCTGGTGTCTGAACAGAGAAGCAGAAAGTGGGGATTCACTGTATCCTCATAGTTGGTGTCAGGAAAAAGTGGATCTGATATGGATCATCTCAGTGATGTTAAAGGGAATTATCAAACATGCATAGGCATTCATGGGGGAAGATACTAACAGGGTGAGGAGGCCTCATTCCATTGGTATACAAAAAATAAAATGCTGACTTATTTTTTAATGTAATAATTACCTCTTAATGACCATTTTTTCCCCAAACATGATAAAAATTAAATAATCAGTACAGATAATAGTGATATTGGATAAATATTAATGTGTGATTTTAAACCTCAGTGCATATTTTTTGACATTCCAATTAAAGAAGTTAGGAAAAAAATATTTCACTTGTATTTCACAAGTGTTTTTTACAAACCAAGATTGAGTAAGATATTTTTAATCAATTATCTCTTGCTCTCTAACAAACCATCACCAAACTCACTGGCTTAAAAAAACAGCCATTTATTATTTCTCATGAGTCTGTGGGTTAGCTGCTTGGGTCCTCTGATCTGGAACAGACTCCTCCTGTCTTTGCTGGGTGTGTTCCTGTGTCTGGGTGCAGCTTGCCTGTTAGTCAGGGAGAGCCTCTGCGATCCTCCAACAGCAACCCAGCATTATCCTCATGGGTAGCATTATCCCAGATATTCTGAGTGTTCTCAAACTTGCCAGTAGCTTCTTTTCTGTTTTTGTCTTCTTTAGACTTGTCTACCTACAATCCATTGCACACAATGCAGTCAGTGTGATCTTCCTAAATCACTAATCTGATTAGATTGCCACAGCCAGCACTAAATTTTTCATTGCTCCCTCTTTTCAGTGGATTGATTCTCACAGCTTTTAACACAGCTTTAGAAGGATCTGCCTTATCTGACCCTTGATTACCTCTCTACCTTTGTTTCTTTCCCTCATCTTACAACATAAGCTCTACCACCTGAATTTCTTTAAATTTCTCAAATGTGCCATCTTGTTTCTTGCTTTCGCTCATTCTATGACTTCTCCCTGGAATACTCTGTTTTCTTTCCTCTGCCCCCTTCTCCTGTCTTTGTTTGACCAACTCCTTTTATTGCCAGCTGAAAACTCACTTCTCCCAAGAAACCTTCTCTGATTTCTCTTATCTGGGTCTGGTTTCCCTCCTTTCCAAACATCACTGTGAACAACGTGATTAATGACCTTATACAGTAATGCTCGCATACTATCTTACTCTCCCACCGTAGATGCTGTGAAGCTGAGGGTACCGTCTTCTTGTTCATCATAGCATTCCAAGAACTTAGTGCATGCACAAATGATAGCCTCAGAATTACCAATGGAAATAATGAAGGGTGGAATGACATCTTTCCTCTTCTAAATCCTCTGTCTTAAAGTCTAGGTGGTTGGACATTTCCAGAATTAAGATTAAAAGGCAGAAGATCGGGTTCCCTCAAATTTTCCTGATCCTCCTCTGTCCCTACTTAGGGAGTGGCTGGGACCCTTTGTTGCCCTGGCCTTTTGTCCCCAACACGGGCTGTAAAAGTGGTAGTCTGTGGATCAGAATGGAGTCCCTAGGTGGTGCAAATGGTTAACGTGCTCAGCTGTTACCCAGAACATTGGAGATTGGCATCTACCCAGAGGCACCTCAGAAGAAAGGCCTGGCAATCTACTTCCAAAAAGTTGGTCACTGAAAACACTGTGGCGCACAGTTGGGGTTGACTCAACAGCAACTGATGCTGGTATGGATCAGAAGAGCCCACAGACAGATTTATTTATTTTGGTTCATATGTTTGCTCTTCTTCTTCTTCTTCTTTTTTTAACTACAAGGAGAAAAGCAAAGTTTTATCAGTTGCCCACACATTAAAAATCAGGATATTTCACATAAAATGATGATTTTCAGATTTCCTTGAAAGGAATAAGATCTTACTACTCTGGACCTGTATTCCCAGATGGCAGGAGAACTTAACTGAGTAGTAGCTGCCTCCCCATCCTTCTCCATTTTATCATTCTGTGTCATTCCTTACATACATGGCCTGGGCAGGCACTTGAGTTCAATATCCTCAGCTATATAAAGACTTCTGGATTGATGGAATGTGGGTGCTTAGCTCCACTTCCAAGTGTCTGTCTCTGGTGAACCAAAGATCGTAGGTTCAGTGGCTGAATGGGCCATTTAGTTGTTTGTGTCATATATCTATCAACTAAGGGAAAATAATCTTGGCTTTGTGTCCAAAGCCCTGTGCTTAAATTTCTGCTTAGTATTTGAGCAAATAACCTAACCTGTCTGAGCCTGTCCTCCCATCTGTGAAGTGGAAACTGTAACATTCTTCATGACTTGCTTTGTATTAACCACGAAATTTAGTTTAGCCTACACACGCAGGGAAAAATGGAGGAAGATAGTTACATTCTTTTTCCCTGGTCTGGTACAAATGATTTTCATCTTTTGTTAGGCTATAATAACTAAAATAGATTAGGAAAATGAAGTACTGATACATGCTACAACATGAATGAACCTTGAAAACATTATGATAAGTAAAAGAAGACAAACACAAAAGGCCACATACTGTATGATTCCATGTATATTAGATACCCACGATAGGCAAATCCATAGAGATGATAAAGGGTATGTGAGCGGTTGCCAGGGCTGGGGGGAACTGGGGAATGAGGAGTGACTATTAATGGGTAAGGGACTTCTTTTTGGGGTGATAAATATGTTCTGAAATTACGTAGTGTTAATTGTTGTACAACCTTGTAAATATACTAAAAAGCACTTAATTGTAAAATAAATGGTGAACTTTATGGTGTATGAACTATATCACAGTAAAAAATAAATTAGTAAACATGTTTTAGGAAGACAAAATTTCAGTTTTAGATTTAGTGACTAGGGGTGTAACAAAATAAACAGACTTCTTGGGCTGTCATTCAGATCAATGTGCAATGTCCTCCTAAAAGTCCTGACCCATCCTCCAAGGCCAGAGACCAAATCAAATTTGTAACTGTGAAGATTCGTGAAATAATACAAAGGTAATGAGTGATGGGGTCACACAGAAATGGTTTCATATTTTAAATACTTACTTTTACTTCACTTACATTATTACCTTGCTTACTTTAAATCGTTATTTATTACCTCTCTAAGCCTTAGACGAAGGAGTCCTGGTGGCTAAGTGGTTGAAGCAATTGACTGCTAACCAAAAGGTTGGTGGTTTGAAACCACCAGTGGCTCCAAGGGAGAAAGATGTGGCAATCAGCTCCCATAGAAAATTACAGCCTTGGAAACCCTGTGGGTTCACTATGATTTGAATCAACTCAACAGCAGTGGGTTTATTTTTTTGTTTTTATAAGCCTTAGATAGGAACCCTGGTGGCACAATTAAGTGCTCTGCTGCTAAATGAAAGATTGGTGGTTTGAACCCACCCAGCGGCTCCATGGGAGAAAGACCTAGTGATCTGCTCCCGGAAAGTTTACAGCCTAGAAAACTCTTTCGGACAGTTCTACTCCATCACATGGGGTTGCAATAAGCTGAAATCAACTCAATGGCACCCAATGACAACAAGCCTTAAGTTCCTCAAACTGTACAATAAGGTTACTACTAAGAGCCCGGGTGGCATAGTAGTTAAGAGTTCAGCTGCTAACCAAAAGGTCGGCAGTTCAAATCTACCAGCTGCTCCTTAGAAACCCTATGGGGCAGTTCTACTCAGTCCTATAGGGTCGCTGTGAGTTGAAGTCAACTTGATGACAACAAATTTGGTTTGGTTTTAATAAGAGCCATTTTGTTGGATTATTATGAGGGTTAAAACCAAAAAACCAAACCTATCGCCATCGCCAACTCATAGAGACCCTGTAGGACAGAGTACAACTGCCCCATAGAGTTTCAAAGGAGCCCATCCCTGGTGGATTCGAACTACCAGGGGATTAGGACAAAGAAATACCAAGTACTTACCAAGGTTCCAGTTATAAAACAGGCCCTGCATAATTGGTACTTTTACCATTAGTGTTATTTGGTTATAAATACTAGGCTAGCGTATTAAATGTATGGCAACTCAACTGTCCTGGGGTTGTCTTTTCTTTCACTGACATCATGACCAGAAAAAAGGGAATGGCTAGATTTTCCACTAGCACTTAATGAGTTTAATCAGCCCCTGAGAGACTTTTGATATGGCAGGGAAATATTTAACAGAGAAACATGATTTTCATTCTTTCTGTGTTTCTCTTGGTAGTTGACAGAGCCTTCCCTAGCAGAGGTAACATTACCTATGCTGTGAGAGGAGCATTAACATACCATAAGGGTAATGTTAAAACTGAGCGGACACATCCCTGTGGCCTCATCTGAGAGTGATTCCGTGCACGTGCTTCTGAATGCAATTTAAGCCGTTGCCAATAAGGAAATAAGCTGCTGCCTAAATACATGCACCTCAATAGCAATCATTTTCATTATTAATATATAACTTTTTAGTAACATTGTAGAGAACTTTCTCTATTTTATTTACTTTTGGCTTTAAATATGGAAATTGAAATTACAGTTACAGTGTGGGAATATGGAAGATGATTTATTTTGTGTAGTAGATTATACATTGTAATATTAGGCAGAAATTTTTAATCATAAGTATGAAAAATCACTAAATGAATTGCTTTATTTGCTGTTTTAGGTGTTTTCTTATGGATAATGGGAAGAATTATGCTATAGTGAATGACCAGAATATTGGAGACTTTGGGTCATTTGTTCTCTCAACCAGTAATTATTGGAAGTTAACTATAGGCCAGATGCTTTACTAAGACCTGGTGATATGGTGGCAAATAAAATATGCATAGTGCCTAATGGAGAGACAGAGTAAACAGGTAAAAGCTATATGAATGGTACTCGGTGCTATGGAAAAAAGAAAGAGAATGCAATGATAAAGCAGCAAAGGTTGTAGTTCTCTGTCACTTGTAACTTGTTGTGCGACACTGGGTAGGCTATTTACCATGAATGGTAAAGGTATCAGGAAATAATGTTAATATAATGCAACCGTTGTTATAAGTGACCTTCCAAAGGAAACTCAAAACCAAACCCACTGTCGTCCAGTCGATTCTGACTCATAGCAAACCTATAGGACAGAGTAGAACTGTCCCATAGGGTTTCAAGGCTGTAAATCTTTATGGAGGCAGGCTGCCCCCATCTTTCTCCCGCAGAGAGTGGCTGGTGGGTTCGAAACACTGATCTTTTGGTTAGCAGCCAAGGACTTTAACCACTACACCACCAGCACTCCTCACCTTCCAAAGTAAGCATGCATTACTGATCTTTTCATGCATAAAAATAAATTAGGATGCATTTGTACCTCAATGTTTAAACTAAGACATATGGTAGCTTATCAAAATTGCAAACAAAGTTTATGACATTTAGTACAGAATCACTCTTCTAAATGTACATGTAATGAAGGAATGTAAACTTCATAGATCACCCAAAACACAGTATAATTACTTTTATAATCGCACTTTAAAAGTGGTCACAAAACCTAAAACTCCTTGTATTTGAGCATCCTAGTCAAAAATGTACTAACAGATATTACCCAAGAGGCCCATAAATTGCTATCAGCTTCATTTTAACCATGTAAATTTTAAGGAAAAAATAAAAATGATGTATCTTTCTGAATATTGTACAGATAATTTATTAAAAATTTAAACTGCTTCCTGGAAGTTCTGCAGGGGCTGACGGACTATCTGCTGACTATTTGCATAACTCCAATTTTGCAAACACATGAACATGGATAGTATTACCCAGTGGAGATATACAAATGCAAAGTGGAATAAGATCTCAGATGGAGTGCGGATGTACCAATACAAGGAATTGACTACACTGAAACAATCAGAAACAATATAGAGACATTTGAGACGCTTAAAGCAAGGGATCAGTGCAGCGAAATTGGAGGGAAACAATAGTCAACTTTATCTAACTTTATCTGAAAAGGATGAAATGTCATATAACTGGAGGATGTTAACATAGCCGTAGCTCTCTAGTGAGTCTGTTGGGGGCTGGGCATGGAAGACATGGAGCAATCTCCCCTTCCCATTAAGATCTATTTTGAAGTTAGGCACTTGTCTCAAAGGTCAAGGACTGACTATGTCTTAGAGAAGTGATCATAGTTATTTTACCTTTTCAACCACCTTTGAAATAAAAGATTAGAGATAAGATGAAAGCTAACTGGATCTGCACTAGAAGAATGGGACTTTTAAAGGAGAGCTATAATTACAGCTATCTTCAAAGTAGGTGGAAGCCCAGTCTTCGGAAAGTACAGGATTAACCATGTTGGTAATGACAGAACCTAAGATATCCCCAGCAGTGTTCTTTAGAGCTTGAAAGCTAAGGATTTGGAGAGCAGGTGGTTGGACACAGCTGCTGAATAATCCTTTTAACCTCATCGATACTCCACAGGGAAAAAATAGCAGGAAAATGAAAATCTCCACATAGTAGTTATAGGAGCAAAGTAAAAGGAGCATCAAAAGTACATAAAAACAAATGTGTCCTGATGCTAACAATTTTGAACAAAAGAGACAGGCAATTGCTATAGAGTCCTGTGTACAAGTATAAGATATATACATAGTAAGTATGCTTGAAGGAAGAAAAACTTAGAGTAGAATTCAAGGGGTGGTTATTTCTTCAAGGCATTCTAAAACTATTATTCACTGAGGGCCTAAATCCCTCTTAATGTCCCTTTGTTAAATGTTTGTTCATTAAATAGCTAGAAATGAATAACTCTGAAACAGTATTTAATTGATTCTTACACATTGAATTTAATCAGGAACTATCTAGATGTTTCACTAACCAAAAAAAATTTAAGCAAGGCAAATGTAACAAAGAAAACCAAGGAGCAAAGCAGACAAATTGCACCAGACTTTGTGTAAAAGAGAAATAAAATTTTAATGTATAAAGCCATTGAGATTCCCAAGTTATTGCAGTAAAGTAAGTCTAACTTATCCTGACCAGTGCAGCCCCCAACACACTATATAGCCTAAAATGAAAATGACCTAGCTTATATACTCTAATTTCTGTTAAAAGCTTATGTACTCTAATTTCTGTGAAATGTAATTGTTCCATGCCTTATCAATTTTATGTATTTAAAAGTTCCAATATTGAGTTTAACGCGAATCTATTGACTGCTGAAACTCAGTTCTATTTATTGTATAATTAGAGAACTGTATAGTGTGACTCCTGCCATGAATGATGAGGTCACTTAGTGATTAGACTGGAATAGATAAACTCATAGAGAGCCAAAAGTAAAGATACTCCAGGGAACATCCAGGCCAAAGTACACATTTTACACTTGAGGAAACTTAGGCCCAGAAATGGCTAGTGACTTATCCAGAGCCGCACAGAGACACACAAAACAGAAGTCTTGATATTCAGCATTGTTCTCTTTCTACAATCCTGGGGAGTCTTCCTTATGTAAATCACGATAATTTACTGTTACTCAAGTTTGTTTCTTCCTCCAAGACAGGAAGGTGACTTCACGTTTCCAGAAGATCTAGGTGCTTATTTAATTGACTCAACAAAAACAGAGGCGAACACAGGAGAATTTCCATACTTTAAAAACATGTCCTCACCTAACGATGAGGATGATGATAATAAGAGCTTGTATATTTTGAGTACTTATGATGTGGCAGGTACTCCCCTAATCTTTATAGACACATTTTCTTCTATAATATGTATAACCTAACACGTTGAGGACTAAGGTGCGCCTGACCCAAACCACGGTATTTTTAATCACTTCATATGCATGTGAAAGCTGGACAATGAATAAGGAAGACTGAAGAAGAATTGACACCTTTGCATTACAGTGTTGTCAAAGAATATTGAATATGCCATGGACTGCCAGAAGAACGAACAAATCTGTCTTGGAAGAAGTACATCCAGAATGCTCCTTAGAACCAAGGATGGCAAGATTTCATCTCATGTACTTTGGACATCTTTGGACATGTAATCAGGAGGGACAAGTACCTGGAGAAGGACATCATGCTTGGTAAAGCAGAGGGTCAGTGAAAAAGAGGAAGATCCTCAATGAGATAGATTGATACAGTGGCTGCAACAATGGGCTCAAACATAGCAATGATTGTGAGCATGGCAGTGTTTTGTTCTGTTGTACATAGGGTTATTATGAGTCAGAACCGACTTGATGGCACCTAACACCAACAACAACAACACGAAGATAGATTCTATAGCTTTCTCCATTTTACTGATGAAGAATCTGAGGCTCAAAGTGGTTAAATTAAGTTTCCTAGTGTCTGTAGCAGCATTGTGATTCACTTTCAGTTCCATCTTGATTCCAGAGCCAGACTTCATAATCTCACTGCTTATACTGCTACAGGTGAACAAGAACTGAATATTCCTGAACTTTAAGTGTCAATTAAGGGACTGTGCACACAGGTAAGAAGAAATGCACCCACCAGGGTGATGTTTGAGCAGGTGAGTTGCACCCAAAATTCTTACCTTCTGCAGGATGGTAAGATACTAATAGAGACTTTGTGTATGAGAAGCTGATATTAGCAGGAGACAGTTGTGCTGCACTGCTTTCGGTTAGTGCTGCAGAAGATCACACTTGGCTGTAAAGAAGCTGCTGATTGCTTACACACGTTTCTGTGGCACGCCAGCTCGCCTTGCCAGCCTGCTCCTCCTTATCAAAGAGCCAGGAGTTCCAAGTGAGGTGAGAATCCCACTTGACAAGCAGACGTAAGCCATTTGGGGAAAATACAAATTAAAAGGTTCCAAGATAGAAATAGGAGCATTAGCAGCAGGAAGTGTCTTGGGGATACATTGTGTCAGATTACATAGGGGAGTTGGTAGAATAAGTGAGTCAGAGCCTCCCAGTGGATAAACCCTGCTGTGTCAGTAACTTGGGCAGCCTCAGAGGCTGTATTAGCTATTAAAAGTTGCCAGAGCTGCTTTTGGTGCCGCCAAGCTAGAATCTGCTTAGTAACATCTTTGAATTCTGAGCAGTTGCCTGTTTCTCAAGTAGCTTTAGTAGTTATTCCCAGTTCTGACCTTTGAGTCAAGGGATCAGGTAGGAATACAGAAATGTAAAGATTTTTCTTTGCCTGAGATCACCCGTTCAGATCAAGGATCATCATTCAGCCAGTGGGCTAAAACTACAGTGTTGATTTCAGGGAGTTTCGATATTTATAAAAAAATGTACAGTGTAAGTTTGCTGTCTTTGGGCACATTTGATTAATGTCTTGGTCAAGAAACTTTAGTTGTGAGAAGCAGAAACCCCTGAAACTAAAAACCAGACTAAACCAGTTGCCTTCACCTCTATTCTGACTCATGGCGACCCCATGTGTATCAGAGTAGAAAAGTGCCCCATGGGGTTTTCAATGACGAGTTTTTTAGAAGTAGATTGCCAGGCTTTTCTTCCAAGATGCCTCTGTGTGGATTTGAAGCAGCAAACTTTCTGTTAGCAGCCAAGTGCTTAACCATCTGTGCCACTCAGGGATGTCTCCCCTAAAACTAGTCCAAGAAAACATTTAGTTTACTGTGAAGATACAAGGAATCTCCCAGAATCTCCATCTAGGAAGTATAGCTAAGCTAAATTCTAAACAGACAATTTAGGCACAGATTTTACCCTTTCTGGGTTTCTGGGACCATGTGGTCACTCAGCTTTCTCTCTCTGCCATGTAGTTGCCTTTTTCTCTTTGTGGATTGTTCTTTCTACTTCACTATGTACTTATGAAATTGGCCATCCCAGCCATGTATTAACATGACCTACCAGCTCTCTTGTTCAAGCCTAATTTAGTCTTTTTGTCCTAATCACAAATCCCACAAAGAGAAAAATCTTTGCTCCCATCAGCTTGTGGTGTAAAGACAGATCATAGCAGGGGTGGTGCACGTCCCTGGTTAATGTATAATATGAACATTTCCACCAGGAAAGCCACTACCTCCTGCCTTCTAGAACCCCCCTCAGTAGTTGCTTGGATGATTTTTATCTTGTTTTGCTCAGTGCCTTCTGACTGCTAATCCTGTGTCAAAGACAATTCAACACAACAGTGCATTTCCTATTGCTTACACCATTTCTGGAGCCCTGGTGGTGCAGTGGTTAAGAGCTCAGCTGCTAACCAAAAGGTTGACCGCTTGAATCCACCAGCCACTCCTTAGAAACCCTGTGGGGCAGTTCTGCTGTGTCCCGTAGGATCGCTGTGAGTTGGAATTGATTCGACGGCAGTGAGTTTGATTTTTTTTTTTTTTTTTTTTGGACCA
>NW_004443937.1:1279605-1293415 GCF_000243295.1 Trichechus manatus latirostris
TGGGACAGTTCTATTCTGTCTTATAGGCTCGTTATGAGTTGGAATTGACTGGATGGCAATGGTTTGATTTTTTTTTTTTTTTTTTTGGACCATTTCTAGCTATTGGGAGCAGGGCAGGGAGACTCACTATCATTTGCCAGTTCTGGTCAGGAACATATTACAGGTAAGGTTAACTTCTTTTGCTTTACAGCTTTAAAAACAGAGTAGATGCTGTCCTTTGTGACTTGGGTCTTTCTTATGAGGTCTAGCTCTCAACTAAGTCAAAAGTGTGAATTTTTACAGAAGACGTTTGAATACTGTTACAGACTTACACATTTTTACTAGAAATTCCAAGACTGTCAACACAATCAGCTTTATGCAGACTAGATGGTATGGAGCTCGTTTACTATTACAGCTTGGTATATAGACCAGTACTTAACACACTTAAATGTGCCTACAGATCACTTGGGAATCCTGTTAAAAATGCAAATTCTGCTTCAGTAAGCCTGGGATGGGGCCTGCGATTTTGCCTTTCTAATAAGGTCCCAGGTGATACTAAATCTGCTGGTCCATGGATCTTACTTTAAGTAGCAATGACATTAAGATATTGTTTTCACGTAGGATCACTGGCTTTTTCAGAACAAAAGATACTATTCTAACTCCTTTTTTAACATCTGAATAAAAAGAACTTCAATTTTGTTAGGTAACTTGCTTTAGGACAAGTTAGTTTATAGCAGTGTTGGAATTAAAAGCTAAAGTTTGTTGGCTCTACCATACTTCAGGGACTGTCTTATTTATTATGTGGGTTCCACAATCATTGTCCACTTTAGTAAAAGTTATTGCCTGCATAGCTTAATTCACTGTCACTGTCTGCCTTTCAGCTTGAGCAGGTAGTATAAACATAAACATATACACAGAAAGGCAGATTTATCTATTGTTCAGCCAAGCCTTTTCAAATCAAAGCCCAGAATGCAGAGAGATTGTTGATTGATACTAAAATTTTGACAGCTGAGAGTATATTTTCAGCAACAAGATGACTAACTTGGCCTAAAGGGGACCGATGAGAATAAAGCTCAGATTTATTAGGGACCTTTCCAGTGAGCGGGCTGTGTACTTTCTCAATGCAAAAACAAATAGTGTCCAATTCCAACTATATGATCCTACATCGTATAGTTTAGCTTTGATTAACTGCTATAAGTAGCTGTCATCTTCCTAATCCTGTATGTATTTATGTATTGCGCTTTAAAATCTATAAACTTAAAATATCATAATATTCAATATAGTTCTGAAATAAAGAATACATCATATTTCAATTAGAAGTTTTAAAAATAGCTCCAGCTACTGTCTTTTTTGTAATAAATCCATTACTAAATCTGTTGCCATCGAGATGATCCCAACTCATAGTGACCCTATACTATAGGACAGAGTAGAATTATCCCATAGGGTTTCCAAGGAGCAGTTGGTGGATTCAAACTGCCAACCTTTTGGTTAGCAGCCAACCTCTTAACCATTGTACCGCCAGGGCTCCTTTTATGTAATAAAATACATGAACTCTACACTTATCATTTGATCTGTAAACTCACTATGTATATCTGTTTACCCGATGAAGCATTCTTTTTTAGAGTAGATGAAAGAAAATTGGCTGTGGTAAAATAATTTCTTTTGATTTTTTACCAGTTTCTACTATCGTTATATTTAGGATACTTGACAAAAATGGATAACAATATTTCTATCTTTTCAAGCTGTCCACCGAGAAGTCTGAGCAACCACATGTCTTGGTTATCCTGTGACCTTGGGCAAACTTCATTTTTAGCCTCAATTTTTGCACATATAACATGGAGGTGGTAAGATCTACCTCTCAGAGTAACACAAATGAAATGACAGCATATTTAAAAACACTTAACCATTGCTTGATCTGGTAAGCATTCGCAAATAATCTTTTTTCACATTCCCTGAAGCACTTAATATGTTTAGGAATAAGCTATAGCAAAATGGTAATTCTCTTTACTTACCTCTGGCACCTAGAGGTAACTGGAATAAATTGTAATTGTAACCCAAAGTGAACAATTAATAGTATAAACTTGCTGAGGGAAAAATAAACGTGCTTTCCAGAACCAATTAAAAATGATTTTAGATGGTGTACTATTTCAGATTCCCCACACCATTGCTTCCCCTATTAGCATGCAGACTTAAGAGTTAATGGCAACACAAATCAGAACTAAAACACATAGTCATTTCTCATCATGCGTCTATACTGGTATTATTAGTGTCAGTTTATTGGTTCTATGTAATGAACTCCTTTATTGGAGTTTTGTTACAGTTTTGTAGAAACCACTTTTTAGTCCCAGTATAGTTACTTCATCAAGGAGAATGTCTTTTATAATATACAAGGTGATATCATGAATTAAAATACACGACGGGCAAGTCACAAGGCCTGTGTGCAAAGGAAGTGTTTTTGTTTCTCCCCCTTTCACAATCACCTGAGCCTCTGAGGAGGGTATTTTTGCTTGCCTTCCAATTGTGGTTAGGTGCTACCGGTGGTTTAATGATGTTGTATTTGTGTCGAGTCAGTTAATCCTTCTGGGCCTTTTCACCTCATATAAATAAAATAATCATCTTTTCTGATTAAATTATAGTAAATATTTATTTGCAGGTTTTAATCAACCTAGGACAGCTCTCTGACATAGTAAAAAGGTGACACTATAAGATTTGATTCCACACAGATACATCAATCTGGTCTGTACCATTTAATTAGCTGAATCTGGGTTTGCAGACAGAGTTGGCCCAGTTTTTATAGCTGGACTCATTGTCCGGTAGGAAAAAAACTGAATATAATTATATAATCACTATAAGGGGATGGCTTTACCCCACGTCTATTTAGGAGCCCCTCTCTGGAATTGCTGGTATATCTGTTACTAACATCTTGAGTGCTGCAGTTCCTGATGGAAGTTATACAAATGATCAGGAGATTTTCTACCTTAAGACTGAGTCAAACCAAAATTAAACCAAAAAAATGAATCAGTTGCCGCCGAGTTGATTAGAAGTCATAGAAGCCCCATGTGTATCAGAGTAGAGCTATACTCCCTAGGGTTTTCAATGGCTGTGCCCTTTCAGAAGTAGACTGCAGACCTTTCTTCAGAGATGCCTCTGAATGGATTCAAACCATCTACCTTTCAGTTAGTAGCTGAGTGCTTCGTCATTTTCTGCCTTAAGACTGAGTCAAAACTAGAACTAGCATGTGCTTAACTCGAATCATGTAGATTTGATTGTTTTTTAACTTGTTCATTCAGTAGTTAAACAGATACTTATGTAGTTCTTATTGAATTCTTAGTGTTATGCAGTGTACTGTTAAACACAGAACCTGCCTTAAAGGAATTAATAGTTGAAGCAGAGTGAAAACCAGGTGATCAAATAATCATCATACATTGTGATGAGGCCTGTAGTATTTTGAGCAAGGCTTCATAGGAGAGGATGCATTGGAACAAGACCATGAAGAGTGAGTAGGAGGTTACAAGACACAGGAGCCTTCTAAACAGAAGGTTGTTTTTAGTATGAACTAATGATTAATTTGTATTGTCTTATTTTTAGCAGTAAAAAATATTTCACTCTTCAGTTCAATAATATTTCTGGAATCTTTCAGGTTTTTCTTTCCTCTTCCTAAACAATTCTATTTCATCTTTCACTGAGCTGGAAATACTGAAAAAATACAAGTTCCCCAGTATTTCAGCCTTTTATGTTTGCCCAATGAAATGTGAATGCAATTTTGCATAATGCTGAAAATTAACTTTTAAAAATTTTCTAAATATTTGACATATAAATCTTTTGAAAGACTGGTGTGGAGTTCAGTTTTTCTTCTAACATATTTAGTCACAACACTGATTGTTGTGAATGTTCACTATGGCTCTGTCTTGAGTATTGTGTGATGTATTGTTGCTTTTCTTAAGCAGCTTGTAACGTAGATAAGGAAGTGATTTACACTATGGATGTGGTATAATCCGTGTGAGACAATGCATAACATGCTAAATCCTTGAAAAAGGAGAGATTCTTCTTTAAAGTTAATAGCATTTTGTTTGTGTCTCTTTCATACTTGTGTACCTGTGTTAACCCCACCTACCTAGGTATGCAAATCTGTAAAAAAAAAAAAAAAATGGTGCAATGGTGGCATCAGACCTTGTCTAACTTCAGGGAGGAGGAGAAAAGAATCACCATCAGAATCAGCCCAAGACTGACTCCTGTGAAGCAGAGGTCAGACATACTTCTTCTATCCAACCATTTTACCAATTCTGACACCAGCCATCCCTCCCATGGCACTCTTCTCTCTTGGGTTTGACAATTCATTGCAATGGCCACACAGAACTTATAGACCATACTCACAGTTATGAGGTTATTAGGGAAGTAACAGGTTACCACTCAGGATCAGGATTAACAGACTACAACTTGGGATCGGGATCAGGAAGCATGTAGGCAAAGTCTCCCTTCTTTAGTGCAGGACAGCTTTCTGAGCTTCTCTCAGCAATGGAGGGCTCCTCTCAGCTGCCTGACGACAGGGTCCTCTTGGCCCCCTCAGGGCAGGCCTCGTGTCTCAGCCCTTGGTCCTTGACCCTACTCGGGCCTGGCCTGTACCCTACGCAAGCAAGTGTTACAAAGGTCTTTAGCTCTGCTGATAAGTGCATAGAGGCACCCCACTCCACCAGTAAGCCTCAGCCCAAAGGTGCTCAGCTGTCTCGCTTCATGGGTCATTTCACTCACTTGTAGCCACCTTCCTCCGTGGGTTGGGAAGCCCACTGCACCATTTTGCACCAGTCTCCTGGTACTGCTGCTGCCATTTTTCTGCTGCTGCTTCTCACTGTCTCCCACCGTCTCCAGCATTACAACTCTCTCCCTCTGTCTCCTGGGTCTTGGAGGTTCTCAATGCAGGGACCCTGGGTCCAAAGGACATGCTCTACTCCCGTCTCTGCTTTCTTGATGGTAGTAAGGTCCCCCTTCTGCTGTGGGATTGGCTCTCTTTTTAAGCCTAGCGGGATGGCAAAACTGACCAATGCCGTTGTTAGGGCTTCATACAACTTATTTGCATGGTCTCACCCCCACAGGGCTTCCATTTACCTTATTTGTGTTCTTAGCAGGCTGTCCAGTCCCCTTGGTGGGTCACAAACACCTTACTTACATAGTCCCACCCAATCATTGTGTGGGAGTTACAAGACTATGCATGGCTAAAATGGTCCTATTAAGTAATTCACTATACCACAAACTCATTGAGAACAAGGACTGTTTTAATGCAGATAATCTACATCTGTGGTTCTCAACCAGGGACAGTTTTGTCCCCCAAGAGACATTTAGCAATGTCTGGAGACATTTATGTTCTCATGACTGAGGGCTATGAGTGAGTAAAAGCCAGGGATGCTGCTAAATATCCTACAATGCACAGGCAGCTTCCCACAGGAATTATCCAGCTCAAAATGCCAATAGTGCAGAGGTGGAGAAACCCTGTTCTACCAGCCATCCTTTGGCCATTCTGTGACTTTTGATGTCATTAACTCATGTGTTTGGCTCCTTTTGTAACAGGGGAATTGATTAACTAGTGTGTTTACGCACACAATGTTGGCCATTCAGAAACGACTCACTGGCAACTGTTTTTTGTTGTTTTTGTTTTATGCAATATATTGGTATTTATGTTGGAAATTACATGTTCTGCTGTAAAACAAAACTAAATATTTTTTTCCCATAAAATAAGTATTTTTTTTATTCTATATAAAATAACTAAAGAAATGACTTCTCAATATTGTGTGGCTGTAGCATTAGTGACTTTATTCAGTTAGTATACCTTGAGCATTGAACTTATTGATAGGCACTGGGGATCTGTCAGGAAACAGGATAGACTCAGGCATCGGCCTCATCGGGCCTACAGCATAATGGGAACTGAGAGAGATGTTAAACAAATAATTGATAAATGCATATTGAATTTATAACTTAAATAAGTGTTTTGTGATAAGCAGAAATACAAGGTGTTCCAAGAACTAGAGGAGAACCTGAGTTGGAGGGAGCTAGTAAAGGTTTCCAGGAAGTGATATTTAAGTGGAGAAATGGAGAAGGAGTAAGGGCTGACCAGGCCAAGGGAGCATTCCAGGCTGGGGAAAGAGTGTAGGCAAAGCTATGGAGGTAGAAAGGAGCCTGGTGCATTCAAAGAACTGTAAGGAGTCAAGTATAACTGAAGTGTAGCAATTAAGGAGAGTGGCTTGAGGATTAAGCAAGGCCTAGATCTAGCTAGCGTTCTACAAGCCATATAAAGTATTTTTAACTTTATTCTAAAAATAAGAGAAGACTTGTAAACAGAAGAGTGACTATGATAAGATTTACATTTAAAACAAGTAAAATAGAGAACATTATATTCTAAGTTTCTACAGGAGAATATCTTATAATGCTTTAATGATGGAAGTGCTTTGAGTGTCTGTATCTGAACCAGTCAAAGCCTGGATGGTTATCTCATATGTAAAATGTCCAGGAATCCCCATTCTGTAGCCTTCCCTTTGTGAACCAAATTTTTAATCACCTGTGGTAAGTCATTGCTTATGATGGGTTACTAAAGGAAGAAAACCAGTGCTTTTCAAGTGTCTCCTATGTGTCGGAGGAGTGAACTAACATGTATTTGTTATTTAGTAAGAGCAGGACTAGGCTACACATGTCACAGCTATCCTTCCTCTAAGACAGGTGGTGTTCCCTCCTTATAAAGATCAGAAAACCAGGTCTCAGAAATGCTAAGGGAACTAATAGTTTAAGACTCCACAGTTGATAACTGGTAAATGTGCATAACTAATCTCTTTGACTCTCTTACACTTTTGTCTCTACAACGTACAGGAGCTAGGTACTTTATGTGTCTAGTTTCAGCTTTACAACAGCCATGTAAGATAGATATTATCATTGTCTCTATTTTATATGTGTGTAAACTCTGTCCTGGGTGCTTTGGTTAGTAATTCTGGGAACTACGGTTTGGATCCAGGTGTGT
Organism: Trichechus manatus latirostris; assembly: GCF_000243295.1. NCBI lineage: Eukaryota > Metazoa > Chordata > Mammalia > Sirenia > Trichechidae > Trichechus > Trichechus manatus. The sequence goes on from NW_004443937.1 coordinate 1,286,585, forward strand.
CTGACTCAAAAACTTATTTACATTATACCTTGATGCAGTCTCTAAAAATAATCAAAGTCTAACATCTTTCCTCTTTTTATAGACTTCTGTGGAGATAGAGAATAACTGGTCAGCATCTTCTTCAGAGTAGCTTTTTTTGTATAATTTAAAGTCCTCTTCAAGGTGGTATTGATAGCAAGTTTCGTAAAGCATGGAATGTAGTAATTCTGCCAAAGACTGAAACAATAAATAGTAAGGTAATGCATAATCTATAGCCTTAATGTAGAGGATTTCCCACAAATAGAAAATAAATAATGTGTATTGCATATTTCCAGTTATATGATTGCTTCTTAATGATCACTAAAGAATGGAATATTTATTACAGACTAGGTAACTTTATGTTCCAGCCACCTAAAAGCCAGAGCTTTGCTTGAGTTTGGTGCTATAGTATTTCTTTTCTTTTTTTATTGTACTTCAGGTGAAGGCTTACAGAACAAATAGTTTCTCATGAAACAGTAGTACACATATTATTTTATGACATTGGTTAACAACCCCACAACATGTCAACCCTCTAACTTCTCAACCTTTTTTTTTGGTGAAAATACACATAGCCAAAGATACACTATTTCAAAAATTTCTACATGCACAGTTCAGCGACATTGACTACACTCTTCCAATTGTGCTGTTATTCTCACTTAAGATGAAGGCTTACAGAACAAAGTAGTTTCTCATTTAGGTGCTGTAGTATTTCTTTTCTTTTTTCTTTAATTTTATTTTTGGTAAAAACATGCACAGCAAAACTCATTCCCATTACCCAGTTTCTAGACATAATGATCAGTAACATTGGTTACATTCTTCACATTGTGTCAGCATTCTCATAACTTCTGAAGTAACACAGTACTCAAGGGGACAATCTGTACTCTTTGGGCTAAACTGTTACTTAGTTTAAAGGTAATTTCAGGGGATAGTTTCAATTCAAAGTTTGAAGAGCAACTCACACCATAGTCTCAGGAATCCTCTAGCCTCAATAGGTCTAGTAAAAAGTCTGGATTCTTTAAGAATTTAAAGTTCTGTTCCATGTTTTTCTCCCTTTTTTTAATCATAATTTGTTTATGTTCTTGATCAGAACATTCAGTAGTGGTAGCTGGACACCATCTAGTTCTTCTGATCTAAAGTGAAAGAGGCAGTGTGGTTCATGTAGACAGTTAGTCTTGTAGTCTTTCTCTTTTGTTCCAGGCAAATAAAAACCAATAGTTGTATCTTAGATGGCCACTCATAAGCTTTTAAGATCTCAGACGCTACTCACCATACTGAGAGGCAAAACATAAACTTTAAGAACTATATTGTACCAACTGACGGGATTGTCCCATGAGACCATGGTACCAAATACCCAAACCAAGAGAACTAATACCGTGAGGTGACTGGTTATGTCTATTTAGTATCAGCCTCTATAGCTATCCCGTCACCACCTTTTGTTGGTTGTTGTTATTGTTGCACAATATAGCATTTCAATGTGACTCCTTAACCTCCTTTTGCTTTGACTTTGGTTTTGGTGGCAATATGGTATAGTTCAACCTAATTAAGTTTGGAAACAGGTAATTCTAGTTTTGAACTCTAGTGCTCTAACTGGCTAGCAGGGAAGTTTTAACTTTCTTTTGATCCTCTGAGCCATTCTCTGGAAAATAAGAATAAAATTATCTCAAGGTTGTTGTCAGGAGATATATATATACATACATATATATATATATATGCCTGGCATAGTGTCAGATAAGAATCCAAAAAATTGGAAAGTGCCAACATATTCATCATCATAGTTGTTGCATTTGCCATTTTTTACTATTTTTTTTCTTGTTATGTTTTCAGTTTCTGTGGATCACTAAGTGTTGGCATGGCAGAGGAAGGGAGGGGTGGCTTTGAAAGTGATAACAATAGGAGTCCTATTTTCAAAACTCTCAAATGTTAGCCAGGTTTAGATCATGTAGAACATTTCAAAAGAAACTTCTGGCATTTTTCTGATAATATAGTCATTCTAGATCTTTTCTAATCTAGTTGAGGTTCTGAAGGACACTTAAATAGTTATAATGCAGACCTTGCCTATTTAGCAAATGAAATCAATGGACAGTCTATAGCGGTATGTGAAGTCAATGGATAATGTATTGCATTGCTTTTTGGAAGTTGCAAGTAAAATGCAAAATTATGCAAAACCTGGTGCTATGAATCTTGGTTTCCTGGTAATTGAAAGCATCTATTAATGATTTCCACAAAGTTAAGGAAAAAAAGATTCTATTGTACTATTTTTGCTTGATACATTTTTTTCTGTCCTTTGAGTTTTAGTTTATTCGTGTCTTTAAGTCTAAGGTGTGTCTCTTGTAGGCAGCATATAGATGGATCGTACTTTTTTATCCAATCTGCCACTCTCTGTCTCTTTATTGGTGCATTTAGTCCGTTTACATTCAGCGTAATTATTGATTGGTCTGAGTTTAGTGCTGTCATTTTGATGTCTTTTTTCATGTGTTGTTCACAGTTTCTTTGTTCCACTTAATTTTCTGTGCTGAGTCGTTTTTCTTTATGTATTTTCTTTTCATCTATTTCATTGTTGTTGATTTTGTGTTTGCTGAGTCTTTGTATTTTTCTAGCTTTCTATTTTGACTTGTAGGATTGTTTGTTTCCTTTGTGGTTACCCTAATATTTACCACTATTTTTCTAAGTTTATACTGGTCTTTTATTTCTTTATATTGCCTTGACTTCCTCTCCATATGAAAAATCTATGTCTACATTTTTTAAGTCCCTCTTTTTGTTTTAATGTCATCTTTTACATATTGACATCTGTTTCCCTGTTTTCAGTGTTTTAGCTTTGATTTACTTTTGTGACTTCCCTATGTGGGTTGATATCTGGTTGCTCTCTCCTGTATTCTAGTCTTGGGTTGTTAATTGATGTTACTGATTTTCTAACCAGAGGAGTCCTTTAGTATTTCTTGTAATTTTGGTTTGGTTTTTGCAAATTCCCTAAACTTCTGTTTATCTAGAAATGCCCTAATTTCACCATCATATTTGAGAGACAGTTTTGCTGGATATATAATTCTTGGCTGGCAGTTATTTTCCTTCAAGGCTTTATATATGTCATCCCATTGCCTTCTTGCCTGCATGGTTTCTGCTGAATAGTCCGAGCTTATTCTTATTGACTCTTCTTTGTAGGTGACTTTTCATTTATCCCTAGCTGCTCTTAAAATTCTCTCTTTATCTTTGGTTTTGGCAAGTTTGATTATAATATGTCTTGGTGACTTTCTTTTGAGATCTACCTTATGTGGGGTTCAGTGAGCATCTTGGATAAATATCTTGTCATCTTTCATGATATCAGGGAAGTTTTCTGCCCACAAATCTTCAACAATTCTCTCTGTATTTTCTGTTATCCCCCCTGTTCTGGTACTCCAATCACTTGTAGGTTATTCCTCTTGATAGAATCCCACATAATTCTTAGGGTTTCTTCATTTTTTTAATCCTTTTATCTGATTTTTCCTCAAATAAGTTGGTGTCAAGTGCTTTATCTTCAGTCTCACTAATTCTGACTCCCATTGCCCCAATTCTGCTGCTATGACTTTCTATTGAGTTGTATAATTCTGAAATTTTATTGTTAATCTTTTGGATTTCTTATTGCTATGTCTCTATGGATTCTTGCAGCCTGTTAAACTTCTCATTATGCTCTTCTGTAATCTTTTTAATTTCCTCTATTGCGTGTTCTGCATTTTGCTTAATTTCCTTCCTAATTTCTTGAAGAGTTCTGTATATTAATCTTTTGTATTCTGCCTCTGGTAATTCCAAGAAATTTTCCTCCTCTGGAAAAATTCTAGATTCTTTATTTTGGGAACTTGCTGTGGCTATCATGGTTTGCCTCTTTATATGATTTGATATTGACTGTTGTCTCCGAGCCATCAATAAGTTATTAAATTTTTTTTATGTTTGCTTACTGTGTCCTAGCTTCTTGTTTTGTTTTAATACGCCCAAATAGGCTGCTCGTATGAGCTAGTTTGATTATTGGCACCTTTGAAGCTGTAGTGTCTTGTCACAAGGTGGTTAGATCTGTCACTAGGTGTGTGAGCTCAGGAGTCCGCCCACTCCTGTATGGATTCAGCTCAGGTGCCCAGATAGATAGATAGCCACCAAGTGGGTGGTGTAGGCTATCACTTATAGTCCTAGACAGGCATGGGTGATTGGTGTAGGCACAGGCATCCAGCTGCACCAGGGGGACATGCTCTGAGCAAGGCAGGGGGCTGACGGCTGCCCTCAAGTGTCCAGAAGGAAGGTGTGTCCCTGTTCCCTAGAGCGCGGGGTGGGTTTTGCATCCGGACTGTGAGCACCTAATGCTGTTGGCTGTAAGGACTGGGGGGCACCTCTTATTCATGGGCCCCTATTGCAGGTGGCTAGGTGGTGTGGGTGGAGCTACCAGTTTTCAGGCCCCTGATATGGATAGGTGAAGACCCTGCTTAATGGGCAAAGCAGTGTCAAATGGAGAGGACCTGCCACTTCACAGCTGAAACAGTTGAAGTTAGAGTTCCAGTATATACCCTGTTGTACTGTGGTAATGAGGGTTTATGCTGTTGAAATGGGCCCACACAAGTCTGTGCAGTGGGAAAGGCACTTAAAGTCCATGGATCCCTTATGCCTGAGCCTAGGCAAAGGAGCTGTGCCTACCCTGGGTACCTGGCTTAGGGGAACCGGCATTTTATTTTTCCCCTATTTGTTAATTTGCTCACTCTCTAAGGCGGGAAGAATGTCTCCAGGCATATGACAGATTGTACTTCTCGCCCAGGGGACTTGGCAGTTGCTGAAGCCAGTCCAGGACCCACTGCAGAGCAGGGAGCGGGGAGGTAAATGGGAGAGAGGTTTTTCCCTAAGGCGGGTGTTTTTGATCCACGCAGTAAGCTGTATGCGAGTACTTATTTTTCACCAATCCAGGGCTGCTTCTCACTTTTGGTTTTGTTGATTCTTTCTATAGTTTTTCTATTCTCTATTTCATTTATTTCTGATCTGATCTTTATTATTTCCTTTCTTCTAGTGGCTGTGGGCTTTTTTTGCTGTTTTCTTTCTATGTTGGAGTTCTGTAGTTAATGTTTTGATTTTGTTCTGTTCTTTTTTGATGTGTGCTATAAATTGTCCTCTGAGGACTGCGTTTGCTGTGTCCCAAAGGTTTTGGTATCATGTGTTTTCATTCTCATTTGATTCTAGGAATTTTTCAATTCCATCTCTGATTTCTTCTATTACCCAGTGATTTGTTAGCAGGGTGTTATTCACTTTCCATGTAATTGAATTTTTTTCTTTACTTTTCCTGTTGTTAATTTCTACCTTGATGGCATTGTGGTCAGAGAAGATACTTTGTATTATCTCAACGTTTTGGATCTTGTTGAGGATTGCTCTGGGGCCTAAGGTGTGGTCTATTTTGGAGAACATTCCATGTGCATTGGAAAAGAATGTGTACTTTGCAGCTGTTGGGTGGAGTCTTCTATATATGTCTATGAGGTCAAGTTGGCTGATTGTGCCCTTTAGGTCTTCTGTATCTTTGCTGAGTTTCTTTCTAGATGACCTGTCCTTCACTGAGAGTGGTGTGTTGAAGTCTCCTAATGTAATTGTGGAACTGTCAATTTCTATTTTAAATGCTGTTAGCGTTTGTTTATGTATTTTGGAGCCCTGTCTTTGGGTGTGTAGATGTTTATTATGATTATGTCTTCATGCTGGATCGTCCCCTTTATCATTATATAGTGTCCTTCTTTGTCCTTTATGGTGGATTTTGTTTTAAAGTTTATTTTATCTAAGATTAGTATTGACACTCCTGCTCTTTTTTGGTGGCTATATGCTTGATATATTTTTTCCATCCTTTGATTTTTAATAAATTTATGTCTTTCTTTCTAAGGTATAACTCTTGTAGACAGCGTATTGGTGGATCCTGTTTTTTAATCCATTCTGTCACTCTCCGTCTCTTTATGGGTGCATTTAGGCCATTTACATTCAGTGTAATTACTGATAGGTGTGAATTTATTGCTGCTATTTTGTAGTGCTTTTCTTTGTGGTGGTGATGTTTTCTTTGTTCCTCTTGCTCTCCTGTGCTGAATTCCTTCGTTTGTGGATTTATTTTTCATTTCTTTTGTTTTTGTAGGTTTTGTTTTTACTGAGACTTTATGCTTTCCTTCTTTATTTTGATGAGTAGGTTTGTTAAGTTTCTTCATGGTTACCTTGAAATTCATCCTTATCTTCCCAGGTTTGAACCAGTCTATTATTACTTGGTATCGTCTTGCCTTCCTCTCCATTAGAAGGTTCTATACTACACCGTTCATTCCCTCTTTTATTGTTCTGATGTTGTTGTCATTTACAGATTAATCTCTGTGGTTTCCTGTTGTAATTCTTTTGGTTTTGGATAGTCCATAAGAGTTCATTTCCTAGGTTGGTATCTGGCTAGTACAATCCTGTGTCCTAGATTCAGTCTGTGGTCTGATGTTGTTTGTTCTCAGACTGAAGGACTCCCTTCAATACTTCTTGTAAGTTTCGTTTGGTTTTTACATATTCCCTTAATTTCTGTTTATCTGGAAATGTCCTAATTTCACCATCATATTTGAACGAGTGTTTTGCAGGATGTATTGTTCTTGGCTGGCAATTTTTTTCTTTCAAGGTTTTGTATATGTCATCCCATTGCCTTCTTGTCTGCATGGTTTCTGCTGAATAATCTGACCTTAATCTTATTGTTTCTCCTCTGAATGTGATTTTTTGTTTCTCTTGAGCTGCTCTCAGGATTGGTTGTCTGTCTTTGGTTTTAGCAAGTGTGATTATGGGATTTTCTTTTGGGGTCTATCGTGTATGGGGTTC
>NW_004443937.1:1293623-1307696 GCF_000243295.1 Trichechus manatus latirostris
TTTATGACACTGTCCATTTCTGAAATCTTGTTGTTTATCTTTTGGATTTCTAATTGTTGTTTTTGTATGATTTCTAGTTGTGAATTTATTTTAGCATTTTGTTCCTGTATTATTTTCTTGAATCCTTCTATTTTTTTGTCTGTATTTTATATGAATTTGTCTGAGTTTTCCATGAATTTGTCTGTTTTTTCCTCATTTTGTCTACTTTTTGCTTCAACTGTTGGATAATTCTGAATATTAGAGATTTGCATTCCCTATCAGGTAGTTCTAGTGCCTTTTCTTCTACTGGAAAGTCATTCTGATGTTTTATTTTGGATATCTACTGGACCCATGCTGTCCTGTTTTTGTACATGTTTTGATATTGTCTGCTGTCTTTGGGGCATTCAGTAGTTATTTTCCTTGTTTATTGATTGTAGATTTGTGTGTTTCATCCTGCTTTTTTTGTTTTATTTGGTTATGTCTGAGCAGGTAGGCTTTGCATTCTTTGTTGTTTGCTCTTCTATGGGAAAGATACTTTTCACCTCCTTTTCCAATGGGTAGGGTCAGTCACTCAGGTATGGTACAGCAGGGCAGGTCCAGTCAAAGGGGATTTTCTGGTATGGGTTGTTAGTGGCATGTACTAGGGCCAACAGTGTGGACTGTGAATTAGTGCAGGCCAGGTTCTGGTAGGCCACGCCTGTACTGCTTGGGGGTGTGATATTCAGTGCCAGGTGCAGGTAGGCAGGAAGCAGGGGGAGACTGTGATGTGTGGAGCTAAGATGGGTATGGGAATGTGGAAAGAGAGGAGAGAGGAACAGGAGCCAAAAACATACACACAAACAAAATAGAGTGCTAAGAGAGCTTGCTATTGGAGTGGAGAAACAAGAGACTGCAAAATGGAGAAAAACAAAAATGAAAAAAAAAAAGGAAAAGGGTAAAAGAAAATGAATAAATAGAGAAACTGGAAATGAAGAAAGACAAAAAGGGAAAAAGAGAGGGAAGAAAACAAAACAAAGAAACAACCCCCCCCCAAAAAAAAACCAGAAAAAAAAAAGACATGAAAAAAGAAATGCCCCCAGGGATGTCACTGTGCTGCGCAGAGTGAGGGAGTGTCTCCCAAGTGACGCGGCACTGCCTGGCCCAAAGGGGCTGCCAAGCCAAGAAAAGAAAAAGAAAACATTCAAACAAAGAAGTCAGTACAGAACAAATCAGAACAAACAAACAGACAAAAAAAGCCCTGGAAGTCCCACCAGCATGGTTGCACAGGCCAGGAAGCATTTCCACAGTTGAGAGGCACCTTACAGCCCTCCAGGAAGAAGCAAAGATGGTCACGGAGCCAGGTATTTGAGAGAAAGGAGGGGGAGGTGGTGAGAGGTACAGAAGAAATCTAACGAAGCGGAAAAAAGCAACACCAACAGCCAACAAATGGCACTCAGGGAGCCGGCCAGTATGGGCGGGTGGAATCCAAGCAACACTGGGGTGAAGCCGGTGTTTCCTGGCCAAGAGACTGGAGCTGCGGGAAGCAGAGGAGGCCGAGTGGGGAGTGAAGAAGGGTGGGGAGTGGGAAAGCATATATCGTTGGTCACCATTAGTTCTGTCTCCTGCTGGAGGCTCCATGAAGCTGCTTTCTGGTACCCCCTGTTTGCCGATCCCCGATAGGAGTCTAAGATGCTGGATCCGTGCTGCGGTAGCTGATAGGGGACCTCTGCATGCATCTCTCCTCGCTCTCTGTTCTCAGTCAGTTTCTTATTCCATTTGGTGCTTGCTGAGTTCTTTATCTCTTCATTTGATACTTAAGGTTTCAGGACTGACATGTGACTCTGTTTGACTTAGTTTTTCAGATCTTTGCTGTGGAGGGACAGTGTGGTACTTCCGATTATAGTGCCATGGTGCCCGGAAGTCCAACTTTCTTTTCTGTTGGAGACATTTCTCACACAATTTATTTATCCTTTGGGGATAAGGAAGTTACAGTACAATATTTTATATATTATGTGCATTTGACCTGGTGACTCAAACATATTTCTAAATTTTCAATTTTGCAGGATCCCACAGTAGTTATTTGATTTAATACTATTATTTTATGGTGAGAAGATCTAATAATGTATCCAGGTAATAATATATCCAGCATCTCTTTTCTCCTACTCCACGCCAAGTTGCTGCTCAGTCTGACATTTTCTTTCATCTGCATTTCCCCAAGTTTCTAAAGATTCATCTTCCTGAAACAAAGCTCATGTCAGGTCCCTCATATGGATGAAAATATTCCCCATTATCCATGAAATAAAATCTGTAGTGTGATTTTGACATTAGCATGCTCCATGATCTGTCCTCTCTTCTGATTACATTTCCCACTGCTTCCCAGGCCCATTAATCTTAATGAAGTGGAATTATATTAAACACAAATTTATATTGTCAAATTCTGTTGTACCCACTTAATGATAAAGAAACAAAAGGGGAAAGTGGGAGAAGAGAGAGTAAAAAAGAGAGAGAAGGGAGGGTGCAGGCATTTCTTTTTTGCATTCCCTTCAGGGATCCTATTTGCCAGAGTTAGCCTGAGATGAGATAGGAGAGTTTGTTCTTCCCATAGTTCCCGTGTACCTCTTTCACACATCTTGCCATCCCCAGTGTGATTCTAGAATTTAAATGATTTTTATACAACATGCCTCCTAAATGCAAGTCAAAAGTCAGCTACAGGGGGAAAAAGAAGTCAGCTACGTGTAGTGTTCTATGAAGAAATGGTGATCTGTTCCAGCACTGGGGAAAAGTAAAATAAACAAGCAAAACTCTGTGTTGGGCCCATTTAGAGAGGGTAAAATATGTTTGTCTCCAACATGGCAACTCCATACAGACTTAGGGTAATTTTGATTATATGATATTTGCAACTTATTCATTGAGCCTAACATTCACCTAAGATGGAACTCCACTCTACTGCTGCTTTCTTTACTGAGAGCCTCTCCAGGGTTGGCAAGCCTCTTCCTCTCTTGACTACATCCATTCCTGAGAAGCAGATCTATGCAGGTGGGGGAAAGAAATCTTCATGACAATGTAATTAAGTGAAAATCCTGGAAACTATATTCATCAAATAAGTTTGTTCATTTATATCCAAGAAAAGTCCTTTTACATATGATCCACAAGAGATTAAACTTCAGAATCTGAAATCTGGAATTCTGACTTAAAATCCATGCCTCTTTTCATTCAAATACATTTTCATGTGTGGAAAACCCTTCTTTGTTAAATAAAAGGAAGGAGGACTAAATCTACCTAGATACAATCCATGTCTTTTCTTAAAGCTTGAATTCAAAGTCATTTATTTCTGGGGTTTCATTGTTAACATTGTCTTGTTTACTATATTTGTGTAACATTCTTTAATAGCTAAAGAATTACATATTTAATAAAGTACTCTCAAACATTTTAAATAATTCAAAATATAGTTGATTAGCTATAGTTTGTCGAAACTCAAAATAATAAGGGTATATGTATTTTGTATTATGTTCCTTCAAATTTAATATATGTGATCTCTGCATTTAACTTTCATTGCCTAATAATGATTATTAAGTATCTGTATATGTATGTGTGTGTATATACACACATGTATATACACACATATACATACGTATGTGTGTGTGTGCATGTATATGTATATAAATATAGTATCCTGATAGAAGACCAAATGAAATGTCATGGAAGAGTAATTTTTGGGCTAAAATCAGAACATAACAAAACCAATAACAAAAAAATTATAGAAAATACTTTGACTTACAAAAGAAAAAAATTACGGTATTTCTAAATGTCACGCTTTATTCTGCTTGGGGAAAACCTCTTGAATAAGACATGTGACGTATATAAATTGCTTTTCCAAATTGTCCTTAAAAGTGTACAAAGACAAATTACTGAAGATGTATTTGGAAGCTTAAATTATTTCCCCACAAAAGTGAGGTTTTCAGTTATTTGCAAAGAAACATAAACTACCTTGGAAAATGTAACAATCTTAATTATAGTTATGATATACAGTGGAGACCTGAGGGTAGAATTTCTTTGCACTGTGAAAAAGTCTCACTTGGCTTTGGTTTGAGTCTTCCTTTTTTAACACAGGGAGAGAATCCATAGAAACTTTGCTCTGCAACTCCTACAAAGACTCAGAGTACCTTATTTGAGACTTTAACCTGTTGGCCCTATTGGGTATCATTAAATTTACCTCAGGATCCATAAGTACTATTGTATTTCTATATAACTTACCTCCTGAACCTCTCTGTGGCTTTACAATTTAGTAATTTTTAATATGCTAATATAGCTACAAGGCCTTCTCTTTTTCCTGCTTCCCGTAGTGAGAGTTAACTTTTTATCTACGTTTCAGATAGTCTGAATATATACGTGGATGTGTATGCCCATGAGCCTCTGTCAACTGGACTCAAAACCAGTCCTTTACCAGAATTTCCCTTTTCTAGTTACTTTATCTCCAAGTTCTTCTGCCATTTATTTCGCTCCCACACAAAATTGTCGGAGGTAATGGACAAGTCATCATTAGTTCCAAAGCATTTCTGAGCCAGCACATTATTCAGTCTGTTCCCTAATATCTATGAATTCTAAATATTGTGACTGGTTTTTGAGACATAAAATGTGAATGGATGGGTTCTTTACATTTCCTTCAATAATAAGAAAGAGTTACTTGAACTGAAGTGCAAGACTGTAAAATCTATGTGTTAAGGGAATCACTATTGCAATGTCAAGTCTAAGGATGTGACTACAAAATAAGGAAACGGATTTTCTTCTCTGGTTAACTCACAGTCACACCTCAAGCATTATAAAGAAGTGAGGAGGAAGATGCTAATGTAACCTTGGGTGGTGAATTAAATTTTTGTCTGTATGTTTAGTTAAGCCTGGGGTCAAGGTAGAGAAACATGTCAGTAGAAATTGTGATATGCTGGTTTTAAGTCCTAGGCATTGTCTCCATTTCTTTGGATCTTTGGAAAGCTCATATTTTAAACTCATCTTCACGAAGCAGGTGAGAATAATTTAACTTGCCTCTCTAACTGTTCTAACGGTAATGTTACTCTTGGTCTTGCATTAATTTAAAAAAAGAAATCAGTGCCATTATTCTTTAGCAACATACATTATTCCTTCTAAGCATCAGACAAAAGATATTGATATGAAGAGCAAAAAAACCTCCCTGGGAGCCTCAGCTGGAGAAGGATTAGCAGGAGGTTGCAGCAATTAGGAAAGTTAGCAGAAATCACTAATTTTTCTAATTTTAGGCCTAGTAGCATGGCTCCTGTTACACATAATGGCATTATCTTCAGACTTTCAGCGTATGCAGCAGCATGTCCAAGCTATATTACAAACCTGATGCTCCAGCCAACTCTTGCTTGAGCATTGAAAAATATTTACATGTTCTAGAACTCAAAAAGTCCTTCCCTGAGGTACAGCACTGCCTTGCATCTAATGGTAGACATTACAATACTTGCCACAAAAAGTTAATAAATAATAATTGCATTGATTTAGAACCAGCTTCCTCTCATTCATCCATCCTATCAGAGTGGTGGTTTAATCATTTCTTGTAAGTAAAATGATATTTCCCTCTTGAGAATGTCTTGGTCTGTTTGTGCTCTTAACCGTTCTTTTGATACAGGATATAATTGTCCATCTTGATAGTCTTTTTAAGGTGTTTTTTTTTTTTGTGGTAAAATATATACCACAAAAAATTGTTGTTCTAATCAGTCTTAACTGTATAGTTCTTGACATTAATTACATTCACCATGTTTTATAACCATTACCACTATCCATTTCCAATAGTTTTATCACCCCCAACAGAAATCCAAAAAAAACAAAACCAAACCCATTGCTAATGAGTCAATTTTGACTCATAGTCACCCTATAGGACAGAGTAGAATTGCCCCCACAAGGCTTCCAAGGAGCTGCTGGTGGATTCGAACTTTTGACCTTTTGTTTGGCAGCCAAGCTTTTAACTACTGAGCCACCAGAAATCCAGTACCCTTTAAGCAGTAAACTCCCCCATTTCCCCCTCCCACCATCCCCTAATTATTAGTCTCTTTTCACATTTAATTTCCCAAAGAGACTATGAACCTATTGAGACTGCAGCCACACAGTACCTAGTACATAGCCTTGCCAGGAAAAAAAAAAAAATAGTGCTCAGCCCTGCTTAATTGAATACCAAAGCCACCTTTAGTTCTAGACCATGGGAATAAGTATTTGTTTGTCTTTGCATCCTCTCTGTTCTCTTTAATACACACACTATATTCACAGCCTGAAGTCAGCAGGGAGGTAGTTCTGCAGATCTAAAGACCCCATGTCATAAAATACATTTCTGATATTTAATATTTTTAAAAGCACTTAATGTGGGGCCAGTGTTAGTCATTTTGCGGTATGCTTAAATCCATTAAAAAAAAAAAAGCTCACTAATGATATTATGTTGGAGAGACCTGTTTCATAACTGCGATGCTTTGGTTTGCCTGAAATTATAAAATGACCATGGAAATGACCCTTACAGAAAAACTAGGTTAAAGTGTACCAGAGTCAAGTTTAATGATATCGAAAAGAAAGAAATGAGCACAGGATAAGAGGAGGGCGGGGTGACAGGGCGATGAAATGGCCCCTACTGATTCTGTTCCTGTTTTATCTGACAACATTCAAAGGATAACTGCTTAATGAGACTATTTGATTCAAAGCCATTTGCATATTTTTCATCAGAAAAAGTGCTTCTGTAGCTTATGGAATAATCCCTTATTCTAAATATGGTGATGATTTCAAAGACAGGTATCCTTTGGCATTTTTAATAAATGAATGGATTATCTTATTTATTATTTACCAGTGTCGATGCACTTTTATCATAGATCCGAAGAATCAAAGAATTGTATAGAATTTTTTGTTTTTCACATTACATGCCTGATCCCCCACCTACCTCTTCCTGGAAGATGGAAGAAGATCAGTCATGTATTTTTGAAGTTTCCACCTGTCCAGTAATTGTAATAAGTTTCGCTCCTTTCTACCTGAAAAGCATGATTCAAAAGCATCAAACTAAGGCATAGAAAAGTTATTGCATTACTTGGGGATTTCATATTTATGTCAAGTGAGAATTCAATTCCAAATTTTTCTACCTGTGTGTGTGAGATACAGAGATTTAAATGGGAGAATGTGTATAGCGTGTCCTGATCGCTTCCACATGGTGATGCTGTACTCGGGGAAGAATGAATTGATACCTGAGGGATTCCTTCTGGTCCTTTCCATTCTTTTCTAACTCAGTGAATAACCCACCATTCACCTTATCAAGCCAGCTAGAAATTTGAGTCATCTTTGATACCCCCATATAGGTAGTTTCCCAATGCACTTGAGGTAAAGACCAACATCCTTTTCATTGCTCACAAATCCTTGTGTATCTTTCAGACCTCCCCTTTGTAGCACTTATTTGAGACACTTATTGCCTTTTAAAGTCTGCTTAAATGTGTCCTTGAGCACGCTATTTAAAATTAAAATCCCCTCTCCCATGCTCTGAATCCACTTAACTCTTTTCCACTTTTTCTTTTTTTTACCTCCAACACTTTCTTCTGCATCTGTCTCAGCATCCTAGAATATAAACTCAGAGAAGGCAGGTATTTTGTCTGTACTGTTCAGTGATGTAACCCAAATGTCTACAATAGTGCCTCATACATTGTAGACTCTCAATAAGTATTGTTGAATAGATGAATATTGAGTAATTTTATATTGTTTTCATTAGTATTTAATTTTTTGCTCTTCCACTAGACTAAAATGCATGAAGACGGGGAACTGGTTTCTTGTTTGTTTTTTGGGCTCAGAGTTGTACCCTTAGTGACTTGCAGATAATGTTGTTGTTGTGTGCCATTGAGTTGATTCCGACCCACAGTGACCCTACAGAGCAGAGTTGAACTGCCCCATAGGGTTTCCTAGGCTGAAATCTTTACAGGAACATATCATTAGTCTTTTTTCTCGTGGAGCAGCTGGTGGGTTCAAACTGCCGACCTTTTAGTTAGCAGCTGAGCACTAAACCACCGTGCCACCAGGGCTCCTTTTGCACACAATAGTCATATAAAACAACAGTTGTCATGAATTGATTCTGACTTGTGGTAGCCCCATACGTGTCAGAGTGAATCTGTGCTCCGTAGGGTTTTCAATGGCTGATTTTTTGGAAATAGATCACCAGACCTTTCTTCTGAGGTGCTTCTGGGTAGACTCGAACCTTGATTGCTTTTAGTTAACAACCAAGTGCAGTAACAGTTGTACCAACCAGGACCCCTTAATCATAATATGATAAATATGTATTTTTGAATGAAGGAATGAACCAAGTAAAGGAGTTGAAATAATTTTAATGTTCACACATCTGTTAAATTTTGCCCTTTAGTCCTGAAGTGATGCTGATGTGATTTCCATTAAATAATTTTCTCTGGCAGGTGATGATTGGAAAACAATCTTGTTAATCAAGTGCTTGTTGTTGTAGTATTTACAATATAGCAGTTGACCAAGTTCTGTAAATATACAAATATATTTTTAGTGGAGAAATTAAAACCAGCATCTGATTACTTTGTGCTGTTTGGTTTAAATAAGGACAATTTCATCACATTTAAATAAACAGTCATCATGTTTTTTTTGTATAAATGATGATACCAGCTCTGGTAATAAGGGTTTATTTTCCCTGTTAGAATAGAAAAGTTGCATAAATGTGTGCTCATTCTCACAATAATCTGTTTAAACCCTCAGGGGGTAGTGACAAGTACTTGAAATAGCCTTATTTATTTATACATGTATTTTTATTGAGGACATATGCTGCAGAGGCTTAAAACTTAAAAGACTGAAGCAGTATTATGGAAGGAGACATAAATGGTCTTTAATGCTTGCTGAATGCAAAAAATACGATAATTGTATGAAGAGTTTGGAACATAATGGTTTCATGTGACAGATCAACTTAAAGATGGATGAAAATTGTGGCTGGAAATAATGTGATAGAATACCAAATCTAAAGGTCCGTAAAATAAATCTCCAAATATGGATGAACCTTGAAAACATTATGCTGAGTGAAATGAGTCAGTCACAAAAGGATAAATATTGTATGCTTCCATGTATATGAAATAGCAAATGTGTTGGGACCAGAGCTTATTAGTCTTGATGTCATATCCAGCGGTGGAAGGGAGGGGTAAATTGGGAGTCGTTGCTTAGGGGTCACAGAGTTTCTGTTGATGGTGGCGGAATAATTTGGAAAAAGATAATGGTAATGGTTGTACAACGTGATGGATGTAATTAATGCCACTGAATTGTACACATAAAAATTGTTCAGTCAGCAAATGTTTTGTTATACACACACACATGCACACACACATAAGACAATGAACATTTATTATTTCACAGCTTCTATGGGTTAGGAATCCGGACATGGGTTGTATATATTTTTACAACAATAAAAAAAAATTTAAAAACTTGAAATATGTTAATAGGTTCTAAATAGGACTTTGATGTGTGGCAGCAGAAGTGACAAAAATAATATTAGATGCCTAGAATAAATATTAAGTTGTGCTTTTAAAGCTCTTATAATCGTATTTGGAGAGATTTCATGTGAATACAGTATGTGGAAGCATTTTAAAGAATTCCAGTCCTAGAAAAGCTCTTTAAAGGTTAACCCAATTAAGACAATGTTTTTGAATCCATGTAAAGTAGATACTATTATTGGAAATTGATTGCAACAGCACAGGATGGCATTTCACTTACAGTTTAAACGTTTTATGGTTAATTTGAAAAGCAAAAATGATCTTTTTTGGGGTTCCTGATCTCTGACTGAAATGACATTTTAATCAATAATAATGATTCCTTTGCTATGATTAGGAGAACTTCTGTTCTCCAGGATACGTGGCATGAATAATTAAGCAACTCTATTCTGGAAGCCCTAAAGGAATGGGTTCTTTTGTAACACAAGTGCCCGTCTAATTCAGTAAAGGCCAATTGACCGCTTAGGTAGAAGATGGTATTCATGGACATTTCTTTACAGTGTTCTGTCCATAGGCTGTGGGAGAAACTGGCCTGTCAGGGAAATTCAGGCTTACCCATACCTGGCTCCCAGACAGAGCTTCGGATAATACAGATAGGCTATGCTGAGAAGGAAGGTCACCCCGCTCCTTTAAAAACATCCTATAGTGAAGTTCACTCCCATGCTCTTAATGTACCTGAACTCTCATACCTAGCAAGAAGAGTTATTCTTTTTTCTTGATGCCACCTTTACTGTTTGTATTAAGAGCTTAACTTAAAAATCGTACCCTTTTCATAAGTTGCTAACCAATGATCTGTAACTAACCAGTATTCTTGAGAGTACTAGTACCGGGTGGATTAACCAGTAAACAAGGTAAGTGCACAGGCTTAAGCAAGGCATGCACGGGCTTAATTGTGTATACTTAACTAATCTGTAGTACACAATTCCCATGGGTTTCATTATATCTTTGTTGTAGTGAAAAACAGGTGAAATTGTGCACTGCAGATTAGTAAGCACAAGTAAGCATGTGCATACCTTGCTTTTTGGATAATTCGTCCCTGTCTGTCACACTACCACATAACTAGAAATCTCCAGAGCTGTTGCTCACTTGTCTCAGATCTATGTGTAAAGGAAGAATTTTGTACATTCTTGAGACATGTTTGAAAGAACAAGACTCTGCTTCTACTGAGAAATAATTATCAGGAGCATTAAAATATTTATATTTTAGTTATTAAACATGATTGACCATGAGGAAACTAAAAGTCTTAAACACTGAAACTGTCATAAATACTGAAAATATAAATGAATGTTTAAATTTTTATTTAATGATGAAAGAAAAGTCACATTCTTTGTGCTCTGCAGTACTAATCAAGTGTCAGTTGTTGAAATATTGGTTAAATAAATGAGAAAAAATTAATGACTTTTCAAAAATGCTAGACCTATATTTAGCTATAATTTAGCATTTGATGCAACAATAACCTATTACTCATTTTGACTAATTCACAATACATTGATTATTGTTAAATTGAGTGATCTTACACTTTAAAAAATGAAAAGTCCATAGGACTGTATGTGATTTTTTTTTAAAGCCATTGTGCAAACTGCTCCATTCAAAAAAGGTTTTATGAGGCTACATATTCAGCTGACAATTAATCAACAAGCTGATGAACAGTAGACAGTTTTTAGTGATACTGAGTATATGACATGGCTTTGCCACAGAATAGAAATTGCTACCTACAGGTATTTTTTGAGGCGGTATTTTGTCTTATGTGGGTTATCTGTTTGAGATGTGATTTATAAACAAGCTTCAGCTTTGCCAAAGTGTCACGCTGTTTCTTTTTCCTTGGTATGACACAGGTCGTCCTACTTTTTCCCCTACTTATTTTCTGTTTTTTTTTTTTTCCTTTTTAATGAAGGGGATGGGTCATTTTGAAGATAGAAAGTATATCACAGTGGCCTTATTCCCTTCAGGGCCTTTCAGTACTCAATAATATGACTGCCTCAGCTTCTCCATTGTAAAAAGCCACATAGGTACATCAGTTAAGTTACAGATCCTATTCTGCTTTTTCTAGAGCTATAGGAGACAGGTGATTGCTGAACACAAAACTTCTACCGATTGCTGAAAGGCAGAGTGGTTGGAGCAAAATTCGACTTATCTTCCCAGGGGCCTGCCCTGTTCTGAACATCTCCAAACGAAATTGATTCTTCTCTTCTTTCTTTTTTCTCAGTCTTCAATCACTGTTTTTATATCATGAAGTGGCACCAGGTTTATGTGACCATCCACATTTCACAAAGTGAGAGGACACATGATAAAAATCTAAGAATAGCATCATAAATCATCTGTGCCTTTGAATGGCTTGGAAATGTTAAATGCCTTGGTTTTGGTCCAGATGTTCAACTAGCTCCTTTTATACCAGCCTGACATGCATCAGCTGAAAAAAAGAACAGCTGGTTCTACAAAACCACTGCTGTTTGCTTTCACCTTAATATTTGGTGTATTTTCCTTTTCTTACTTTGCCATTTATTGAAGCATAGAATGATGCCTTACCTTACAGGAAAGCTATTTCCTACTACTCATGAAAGATAAAGAAATGTGAGATAAACACTTACTATTCAGTTACCGGGTGACAATGGAGTGCTAATTGCTGAATAAAGTCATGTAGTCCCAAGACTGTGTTGTGTAACTTCACTATAAATTTGAAGACATCAGTAATCCATGCATCAGATAGAAAACAATTTGCTGCATTGCACTGTTCCTCTAACTGTTCCTATTGAAGTATGTAATTGAAATAGAATCATCCTACTCCAAATCAGAACGTTTATATGTTTGACGTTCCTACTGAATACCTGGTAAAGTGCTTAGCAAGCCCATAAAGAAAAAGTGGCATGTCCACAGATATGCAAGCAGTTAGCAGCCCAGCTGAGACGAGGACTTTGTGTTTTCTTTCCCGTAACAGTACTTTTTCTAATACCCTAAAAAACTTAGGAATCGCTAGGTGGCGTAAATAGTTAATGTGCTCGGCTGCTAACTGAAAGGTTGGAGGTTCTAGTCCACCCAGAGGTGCTACGGAAGAAAGACCTGGAGATCTACTTCTGAAAAATGAGCCACTGAAAATCCTATGGAGTACAGCTCTACTATGACACCCATGAGGTCGCCACATGTCAGAACTGACTTGGCAGCAACTGGTGTTTAAAGGACTTAAATCGAGAAATAACACTCAGTCTCATCTTATGCACTATATAAACCAAACTGCCTGCAATTGATCTTACTAGAAAGAAATGCTACTTAAATTTGCATTTGGAATTCCTTTAAAAATGAGTTTATTTGTTTGCCAGGAATTTGATTCAAGTCTATATGCATTTTAGTGTATATTTTCTCTTATCTCTCCTCAAATTATAAGAAATATTTAAAGCAGTTTTTAATTTCTAAAGAAATACTTGTATCAGATGCTGTGAAAGGCCTTGGACAGAACAACACAATCAATGGAACCCTGATAACTGAAACCTCTGCAAACATTGGAGCTCGCAGCCCCTCTTCATCACATGTAGAAACAAGGACTGGGAACGCAAAAATTGAAAGTGAGAACACGTGGATTCCAGTCCCTGTTCTGTCCTTGATTTATGTGATCACAAGCAAGGCACTCAGCTTTTATGTGTTCAGTTTCCACATGAGTAAATCAGTGAATGCTAAGAACTTGCCCAGCTCTCATACATGAGATTGTATCTATTTTTTTAAAAACTCTTGGTAATATTAAGAATTGGTATTAGGCATACAAGAAATTTGCATATCTCCTTTCAAAATGCATTTATTCAGTTTTCCAGGGATTAGGGTAAACTCTAGAAAAATGCAGGTGAATGTAACACATTTTTGTTTTTGAGGAGTCCAACCTGATACAGGAGACAGACATATACATTAGCTATGTGAAAGTAGGTATAATGGAAAAAAGCAAACAAAAAAAAAAAACAAACCTGTTGCCATCGAGTCGATTCCGACTCATAGTGACCCTATAGGACAGAGTAGAACTGCCCCATAGGGTTTCCAAGGAATGCCTGGTGGCTGCCAGCCTTTTGGTTAGCAGCTGTAGCTCTTAACCACTATGCCACCAAGGTTTCTGGCGTAATGGCAAGGGTGGTTGAAATCAGATAGCATGAATTTAAACCTCAGCTCTGCTGTTTACTACCTCTGTGACCTTGAGAAGATGTGTAGTTTCTACGACTCAGTTTCTTTGTGTATAAAATGGGAATGATAATAGGATCTGCCTCTTAGGATTTTTGAGATAATTAAATGATACTATGCATGTAGAACAATGTGTGACGTATAGTAATTATTCAATAAATAGTGGTGGAGGTGATGATGGTGATGACTACGTTGACAATGTATTTTATGGTACGAGCCAAGAATTATGGGAGCACATAAAAGGTGCTCTTTCCCTTTTGTAAAAGCTATGAACAAGTCATGAAAGGCTTCAAAGACATGGTAATATTTTTTTTTTTTTAATATTTTATTGTACTTCAGATGAAGGCTTACAGAACAGATAGTTTCTCACGTAACAGTAGCACACATGCTGTTTTATGACATTGGTTAACAACCCAACATTTTAACCCTCTAAATT
>NW_004443937.1:1317925-1329827 GCF_000243295.1 Trichechus manatus latirostris
GATGTTCTAGGGTTTCAGGATTGTTGATTCTCTGTTTGGCTTAGTTTTTCGGATCTTTGTTGTGGAGGGACGGCGTGGTGCTTCTGCCTAGAGCGCCATCTTGCCGGAGTCTCTGGAGACATGGTAATATTTGAAGTCAACTTTGAAGTAGAAGTATTTGTATATCTCCCGGTCGTGGCCCGGTGGTTAAGAGCTCGGCCGCTAACCAAAAGATTGGCAGTTCTCATCCACCAGCCACTCCTTGGAAACCCTATGAGCAGTTCTACTCTGTCCTGTAGGGTCCCTGTGAGTCGGAATTGACTCGACGGCAATGAGTTTGTTTTTGGTTTGTTTTTTTTTTTTTGAGGAGGTCTCTTAGATAAATGTTTTATATTGTGTGCACTAAGCACAAGCCAGTTGTTACTGTTTTAAGTTCTTACTTTGAGGATTCTGCTCTCTCAGTTTTCATTTTTTTTTTTTTTTTTTTTTGTTGTTTTTTCTGTATAATTTTGTGGAGGAGAGCATCTGTATGTAAGAAATTGTATGGTTACAATTTAATATGCTGTAATCTTTCCATTTTGATGTTTGCTTTCACCTTGGTAGTCAGCTGACCATGCTTTGAATCATTGTCCATCAGTGGATAGTTCTGATACAGTGAGAAGGCACCTGCTGAATTAACACACACAAAAATAACAGCAAGATCTTCTCAATCTGAGTTCCAGATGCTGTATCTAGTGATTTTTTTTTCTTTTACAAGAAGGTGTTGTTAGTATTTCTGATAACTCTGTTTCCCGATAGGAAGCAAATGGGTTGCATAACACACTGTCTTTAATATAAATGCCATCTTGATCTGTGCTTCATTATACAGAGTATTAATAGAATGATTGGTCGTACCTGCAAGCCACAGTCCTTCTATCTCCTTCACCCACACATAGGTTGTTAAGTCACCAGGGGATGTGTTACCTCAGCGCACTGTTAAAGCTTTCCTCTAGGGAAATGTGCTGTCTTCACAGGAAAGGTCAGGAAGGTTTGATTGTCTTTGCTCACTAATTTTAGATTTCTGTTTCTTAAAAAAAAAAAAAGAGAGAGAGAGAGAGAGTTCCCTTAGAGCCAAGAAGAAAGTAAAACTAAAGCTGCCAGAACATAGTGGTATATAGGTTTGCTTAAAATATATTTTTTTAAAGCAAATAGAATGCCAACGTAAAGGTTTGTTTTTTTCTAAAAGAATGGGTATGAAGAAAAATTGGCTTCTACAGACTATCATTGTCACATCATGTTTTTTTCTAGTTGTGTACGGAAAGTGGAATGTTGTCTTTTTCATTATTTGAAATATATGTAGTGGGAAATCTAGGTGCCACAATGTGATTTGGGGCTTGAATTCTATGATTATGAAATGCATCAATTAGAGTAGGCTAAACAGACACAAAGAAATGGACCCAAAATGCATTGGCTTGGTAAAATAGAAGCTTATTTCTCAGGTTCATAACAAATCAGGTGGTTCCATATGTAGGGTGAGTAGGAGTGGTCATCTGATCCACATAATTATTCAGGGATCCAGGCATTTGGAGGTTCTGCTCTTCAACATGTGCCTTCCAGGGTGATTCTTCCATTCAGTGGGATGAGCGAGAGAACTTGGAGCAGCTTGTGAGAAGTTTTATAATACAGGCCTAGATGTGATTCATCTTATTTCCACTCACATTGTTTCCACCTCGGTCACATGGTCTTTCTTGGCCATGCATGGGAAACTGGGAAATACAGTCTAGCTTAGCGCTGTGGAAGAAGAGAAAAATGAATGTTTGTGGACCAGTAGCAATCTCTGCTACACTCATTCATTTATTTTATTCCTTTATTCAACATTTTGGGAGCAACCTATGTGTTAGGCATTGTGCTAGGCACTGTGTTTATCACTGTACTGGTCTTCCTGTGGTGTTTTAGGGAAACAGCTGATTAATTGATGCCTTGCACAAGAGAAATGAGGCTAAATAAACAGCTAAACCAGACAGGGAACTCAAGACTTTAGATATTTGTTTCCTAGGGCTATTGTAACAAGTTACCACAGACCGAGTGGCTTACAGTAGCAGAAATTTATTTTCTCTCAATTCTGGACGCTAGAAGTCTGAAATCAAGGTGTCAGCAGGGCCATACTCTTTCTGAAGGCTCTAGAGGAGGGTCCTTCCTTGCCTCTTCCTAGCTTCTGATGGTTGCCGGAAATCTTGGCATTCCTTGGCTTGTAAATGTATCACACCAATCTCTGCCTCCCTCATTACATGGTATTCTCCTTGTGTGTCTTTTCTGCATCTGTATCTAAATTTCTTTCTTTATAAAGTGACACCAGTCTTTGGAATAGGGACTAGTATGGCCTCATCTTAACCTGATAACATCTGCAAAAAACCTATTTACAAATAAGGTCACATTCACATGTATTAGGAATTAGGACATGTACATATCTTTTTGGGAGACACAATTCTACCCACTATACTTAGTGTTTTTTGTTTTTTGTTTATTTTTATTTTTGAGGAGGGAAGGATGACAAATAATTCTGGTACTGGCATTAATTTTTTTTTCTTCCATGACACCTATATGAATCAGCCTTAGCAAGAGGAGAATGTTTGTTGGTATTATTAGTCTTTTATAAAAATATATCCCCTTATTATTGGCATTAGATGAATGGAAAGGTTATACTGTAGTTCCATAAGCTTTTTGATGTAAGACATTTGATTTAATCACCACCCATACATTAACAACTTTTCATTTAAGTGTAGGTTAAATGAAGGCAGATACAATGCTTATGCTTCTTGTAGTTCTCATTCATTGCCTAATATGTTCTATAATAAAAGAGAGGTGTAATGTTTGATCCTTTAAATAGGATCATGGAGTAACATTTTACTCAGCATAGAAACTGAGGCAGTTTTCCTGATAATCAGATCCTACAGACCATTTTTTCTTTTCCCTTACTCTCTTTTTTAAGCCTCACCTCTGCAGATGGTTATCAATATGGATAAAATTATTCGGGAAGCATGCATCTGTAATTATTGTAGAGGGAAAATCAAAGGTTACAAATTCTGGGTTCTGTTTCTACTTTCCATACTAACTACGGATACTACCTTTGGCAGTTTTATTCATGTAATTGACATCAGTATCCTAATCTAAAAAATGCGAGTATTGCATTCAGAACTATCAATGGTATCTTTTAACTGTAAAATTCTGAGAGTCTTAACTGCTTTGTTAGTGTAAATTGTTGTTTAGGGGCATGAAGTGGGTGTTTATAAAATATATTGGGGGGAGCATATCATATCGATCATTGTTAAAGCCATATCTTTCAAATCAGAGTGATATGAGTCTGTTGTAACTACTTCATTCAGCTATGTTAGCTTGAGAATATTATATAACCTCTCTGTCTGCAGTCTCCCCACTAGTTAAAAACATTGAGGGTCATCATAAGTATCATCATGATAGGGTGTCATCATAACTATCATCATGATAGGGTGAGCGAGAATTTAATTAGCTAGTGTCTGTCTGATAGTATAAGCTCTCAAAAAATGTTGATCATTTGAAATTAACACGTCATTCTCTTTTCCTACTCCATTGTGTTTTTACAAAAGTTAGGGGAAATGGGATGAAGATTTTTCTAAAGCAATCCTCCCTTTTTTTTGTGAAATTTGGGTATTAGCAGTGGAGCCCTGGAGTTGACATTAGGGTTTCCATCCCTATCTGTCAGTCCATGGGATCTGTTTTTTTCTCTTTTGATTCTTTAAATCTTTTAGATAAAATATTAAAGAGCACTAAGATCAGATGTTGTCGATTGGAAGCAGGAAATAGTTGAAGAAAATGAAATGAATCTATTTTACATTTATATATATAGAACAGGTGAGATTTGGTATTAATTTGAATAGTAATGATGCTTACCACTGTGCAGCACTCTATATTTTCAGAACATTTTACAAACTTTAATTAGTTTATCTAAACATCACCTCTGTGGGCTAAGTAAATATGCTCACTTTACAACTGAGAAAATCTAACAAAATGGCCAATTTACCTATATTGACTATTACCAGATTAAGTACATCTGGATTTTACATGCTGATCATACATGCTCTTTTTCTATTCTTATCCTATTTGAGATTAGATTGAATAATTTACTCTCTGTAGAATTTAGTAGCTCATCTGTAAAACAGAATGCCTAAAAGGGAGGAAGATAGTCTAGACATCCCTGTCTAGCATCAAAGACTGTGATTTTGTCATTTCTGGATTACATATTGGTTTATAATTGATCAGCTCCCATATGTGTCTTATATATTTTCTCTCTTTTGAATTCAATGCTATCGGGTACTATGGTCCTGAGTACCAATTATTTCAGAATTTTAAACCCTTTGTCTTCTTTTCCTTTTCTAGGGAAAGGTGAACCCCAGTGTGTGTTGTTGTTGTTAGGTGCCATCGAGCTGATTTTGACTCATAGCAATCCCATGTGGCAAAGTACAGCTGCCCTATAGGGTGTTCTAGGCTATAATCTTTATGGAAGCAGATCATCAGGCTTTCTCCTGGGAGCCACTGGGTGTGTTCGAACCACCAACCTTTCGATTAGCAACCAAGTGCTTAACCATTGTACCACCAGGGCTTTATGATATTTGCTTTATCATAGTTTATTTATTGTCCTACATTTTACCCCTTAGACCAGTTTACAGAGCACTAGACATGGGAATCAGAAGATCAAGATTGAGCCTCTTCACTTCATTCTCTACTCAGGTCTCACTACCTTAGAGAGCTTGGAAACATAATTTAAACTCTTTGAGCTATACTTTCTCTTCTGTAAATGGGATTAATAAATCTGAACTCACATGGTTGATGTGAAAATCGCATGGCATAAAAATGTGTAAAAGTGTTTACAAGTGTGGCTGGAGCATAATACATGATAGCTTCTTCCTTCTAAGTCTGTAGGTTAAGATGGAACTTTGAGGACTTTGAGATTGGTTTTCTCCCAATTAAAATAAATATTTGCAAATGATCTGTAAATCATCTCCATTCTTTAACATAGGCTTGACTATACTACTGTTTTGCTTATGTAAATTAAGAAATGATGTATGCCTTATAAAATATGTTTTGAAAAAAAGTAATTTAGCTTATTGGAAATATTCAGGAAACATCATGCATTAAGATATATTTTACAATACTTTGACATTTTCCTAACAAGGGGCAGGTTCTGAGACCAAATTTTCTTTTTAGAGCTGTGTAAAATTTAAAACATATATTTTCAAACTGGAAAAAAATATCATTCTTTCTAAATCTTGTGGAAAATACAATGCAAAGAAGGACATAAAGCCTGTTTCACTCTCATACAGTAAATAATTTTCACTTGCTTATGGAGATAGGTTATATGACTTGTGATTTCAGGTAGGGGTATCTTATACCCAGATCATTACACAGCTTTATAAAAAACTCAGTGATACACCTTATCGACAATGGCTGATTTTTTTTTTTTTAAACTTTTTTCTCTATGTTGATTTGTTAGTGTGAGTTTAGGCTAACCTCACACCAGGTGTTTTTAGGTCTAACCTCGTAATCAGTGAAAAGGAACACTGCCTAAGAAATTGTCTATTGTCTCTAAAAGGCTTATCTTGCTCCTGTATTCTGTGCATTAAAGTGACTAGTTATTTGAGTTTGAATACTAGTGGATTAGGACCAAAAACAAGGAATGCTTCTCTTTGCCTTCCTATTAGGCACTTTCTATAACGTGTGTCATATAACACTGATGACATGAATTATACTCAGGTGTAAAGTGCCCGAAGGGTAGAATCACTTGACAGAGCTGGGAAATGGTGGGTTAAAAGCAAGATAAATAGCTTCGTAACCATCGGAGCCCTTAGTATGCCTGGCATTGATTTTGAAAGTCCAAGAAGGGAATATATTTGATAGCATTTCCTAGACTTATATAATCACAGATCCTAACTCATGGGATGTTTTCTAATAGAGATCATTTAGAAAATATGAATCATAATATCCCTGCCATGTATTTGTCCAACCTCTATTTAAATATGTACAGTAATGAGTACGCACTTACCATGATGATGATGATGATGAAAATGATAATGACACTGGCTAAATAGTGCTTCCTATGCACAGTTTTCTATATTAGCTATGTTTAATCCTCCCTCAATCCTGTGAAGTAGATACTATTCTTTTTCGCATTTCATGTTTGAAGAAATCGAGGCCTAGAAGGACTAGGTCAATTGCTCCAGGTAACACAGCAGAAGTGGAGCTGGATTTTGATCCTAGGAAATCTTGTCCAGAGTTCATGAATTTAATCACAACAGTATACTCTCTTTATATAACTTGATAGATTAACAGATATAGAAATATGCATAGATATAGATATTTGCAGCTATAGATATGTAGATATATGGAGCAGCCATTTGATAAATATGAGGGATAATATTAACTTAATAATTAAAAGTATATTCAAACTCCTAATTCATTACATAGAAAATTTATTTTCTCTGAGCTCTGATTTCTTCATGTATAGAGTGAGAATAAGATTGTTGTTGTTATTGAGTGCCATTGAGTCGATTCCGATTCATAGTGACACCATGTGACAGAACTACCCCATAGGGTTTTCTTGGCTCTAATCTTTACTGGAGCAGATTGCTAGGTCTTTTTCCTGCAGAGCTGCTGGGTGAGTTCAGACTGCCAGCCTTTTAGTTAGCAGACCAGTGCTTAACAGTTGCATCACCAGGGTTTGCTGAGCATAAGATAAAACCAACCAAACCCGTTGCCGTCAAGTCCATTCTGACTCATAGCAACCCTATTGGACAGAGTAGAACTGCTCCATAGGGTTTCCAAGGAGCAGCTGGTGGGTTTGAACTGCTGACCTTTTTGGTTAGCAGCCAAACTCTTAACCATTGCACCACCAGGGCTCTGAGAATGAGATAAGGACCTGTTTTTTAAAGTAGGCGGGTCAAATAAGATAATGCATTGAGTGTATAGCATGGAGCCTGGCACATAATAAGGGCCCAATAAACATTAGCTGCTATCACTATTATTAGCATCATTATTAATAAATATGTTGAACAAGACAAGCCCAACACAGACCCTAGCATACTGACTGACTTGTCAGTAACTCCATGCAACTGGAGGGCAAGGATGATGAGTCCTGGGTTAGGTTCCTCTGGTCCAGTAGTAGTATGCCTTCATCAAAGTTCTTGTCTTGCCTCTTTTAAAGTTGTGTAATTGCTCAGGACATATAAATCCATCTATTAGATTAAATTGGATAAGAAAGCAAGGAAAATTTTTCTTACTATTTAGGGTCAGAGAATGCCAAGGAGAGACATATTTATTATGTTTATTTTAATGGCTTTATAAGACAGTAGATTGGGAAATCATGAGTTTGTGAAAAACAAATGTCAAGTCAGAGCAAACTGCCCAGCTAAATCAGGACTTAAAAGCAGTCCCTTGTTGAAGTCTTTTTTTCTGATGTGAGACTCAAATAGGATTCTTACATCAACCATGCAGTAGGCCTAGCATTTCAAGTAGCTCCCACACACAGATTGCTCTCTGGCTTCCACACCAGGAGTGGCTCGATGTGTGTGTGTGCGTGTGCGTGTGCATGTGCGTGTGTGTGTGTGTGATCTCTACGTTATATTCCTGCAGAACTAAATTTTAACTATCTTTCAGGAATTTTTCTTTTAACAAGCACATAGCCTTAAACAATATTCTTGAAAAAAATATTAATTCCAGATAGATAGATAGATACATAGATATGTAGATACAAAGATAACTAGTTGCCATTGAGTTGGCTTCAACTTAGGTGACCTTTTGTATAACAGAATGAAACGTTGCAAGGTTCTGTGTCATCCTCACAATCATTGTCATGTTTGAGTCCATAGTTGTGGCTATCGTGACACTCCATCTCACTGAGGTTCTCCCATGCCCTCATTGGCCCTCTCCTTCACCAAACATGATGTCCTTCTCCACCAATTTATCCCTCCTGATGACATGTCAAAAACAAGCGAGTTGGACAGTGTTCTGTTGTGATACTTAAGGTTTTCATTGGCTAATTTTCAGAAGTAGGTTTCCAAGTCTTTCTTCTTGGTCTGTTTTAGTCAGGAAGCTCTGCTGAAACCTGTCCACCATGGATAACCCTGCTGGTGTTTGAAATACTGGTGACGTAGCTTCCAGCATATTGGTTTAAGTTTGAAACCATCAGCTTGAAAAGCATTGTTGCTACTACTGTCTCCATTCAGATCCTCATTTTTTCCTCCTACTTGGATATTACTGTAGATAGACTAACTGGTTTCTCTTCTGGTATTGTCAACAACAAATCAACTCTCTTGTTGCTATCAGAGTGACCTACTGAAAGTATAAATATATCATAATTTTCCTAGCTTAAATCATAGGCCATAACTGATGTCAAAAGAATAAACTACAAACTCTTTAACATGACATAGAAGAGTTCTTATGACCTGACCCCTGCCTAGTCCCCCAAGTTCATCATCCCACTTATTTTCTATGGTAATATCAAATCAGGAGCCCTTGTGATGCAGTGCTTAAGTGCTCAGCTGCTAACCAAAAGATCAGCAGTTTGAACCCACCAACCACTCCATGGAAGAAAGACGTAACAGTCTGCTTCTGTAAAAATTACAGCCTTGTAAACTCTGTGGGGCAATTCTACTCTATCTTATAGGGTTGCTATGAGTGGGAACTGACTCGTTGGTAATGGGTTTGGTTTTCTGTTACTATCCAATCACTTACAGCTCTCCCAACAAACAGTGCCATTTCATAATATTCTGCATTTATTTATGCTATTTTTACTACCCAGAACAACCTATTAGCGCCTAAAGGGTAGAGTCTTTGTCCTTTTCACCAATATTACCTGAGCAGTATTTATGGTACCTTATACATAGTAGATGCTCCATCAGTATTGGTAAATGAATGAAGAAATGGCATGCATGCTCAACCACTATTTCTGAGAAACTTCTTTATTTTCAAAGAAGAGGTAATCACCCCACCTTGATATTACAATAATTATATATTACTTTACTTTGTACATACTATTTATTAATTGTACTTGTCACAATATATTTGTTTGTGTGTTTTTGTCTTTAGTTGGGCCATAAATTCCTTTAGGAAGGACCCATGTCTTATTCGTCTTCATATCTCATTGCCTACCGTGGTTCTTAGAATGCATGCTTATTAAACTCAACTTTTGCTTTCATTCTGACTAGAATAAAGTCCTATTTTCCAGTTGATATTGCACTGCTGGTTCCTCGACCTTTGTGTGATAACAGCAGTGTGGCCAAGTAGTAAGGTTGCAGTATTGAGATACACAATTCATAGTCTTTCTCTGCAGTCCTATTTTACCATAACCACTTTAGACAACAAATGCCATGCTTATCTGGGGCCAGTTCATCTAACTAGCAATATCCCAGAATGCTAATCGTCTGGTTTCTTGAAATTACTTTAAATCATTTTCTACAAAGTGTGTTTAGATTGCATTTAAAATATTTCTTAGAAGGGATGTTTACATTTTTAGCAATAATTTTTCAGAGTTTATGTAAGAGGGACACCAAACATTTCACATATATACCAACTAAGTTTCTATGGAGTTGTATGCAAATTGCAAAGCTAGTCCTGTTTGCTGCTTGTAGCTTAGCCCTTTCATGGATGAAGTATTGGTTTTTTTTTGGAGTTTTTTGATGATGTCATGTTTTTTCACTAATGGTGTGGATGCTGAATCACTGTTGATAATTTTTTTATTATTTGAAAAAATGGCATGCCAATTGCAAATGGGCCATATTGGTACCAGGTTCCATGAGTACATCACAAATGCGGTACATATCAGTACCGTGGCCCAGGAAGTACATCACACTTCCTGGTTACACTTGAGCCGTAAAATATCTTACTCAGCTTTCCAAAAATACAAACGAAATACTAAATAAGCATTGCACTTGCTATAGATAATTGTTATCAGTTTGATTGCGAGTGGGCCATATCTGTACATGTTCCGTGAAGCACATCCCACATGCAGCACATATTGGTACCATGGCCCAGGAACTGCAGCACAAATTGTTTTCACCCCCAAAATAACTGATTTACTTGAATACTTCTGAATGCTGGTAACCGTACCTTCCCAGTAACACAAAGGAAATAGTAAACATACTTGCAAGCCTTGTCTCACTGTACAGAAGCCAAAAGACACAAAAGTTTCACACAATCTCTCCTCCTGGAAGCATCCCCTAATTCGAATGGTTCTCAACACTCAAATGTGGCAAGACCACCTTTCTTGTTTTTTTGAACAGTTGCACCAGTGTCTGCCATGACACCAGAATGTACTAAAATGGCTCACATGTCTGCCAGTACACCTCCAGGGGTGGAAAATGTGAATGGTAGGTTGATTTACCCATAACCATTCAAGATGGCTTATAACTAAAACACGTGAATAGAATAGTGAAAGAAAAACTGAGAATTCAAAAATTACTTTGCATATAGAGGATGATTACCACAGGAATTTAGAATAAGATGTAGCTGCAACTGATCATTCAGCTTAGTGATTACTTCTGTATTGTTGGTGAGCCAGGAAGAAGAGAAAATTTATACAGGTCTTATATATGTAGCAAACCCATGAATCACTCCGTTTTTCTTTCTCTCCATCAGCTGGTTTTGCATACTTATTTTAAGAAGAGTACCAAAAGGAAGGGAAATATCACCTAAAGTCTTGAATTTGCCAACCTAAGTTATAAAGTTACTTCCAATATCGTTTGTTATAGTCCGCTATAGTCACAAAAAATGTTCATTCTGAGTGCCATCTTGAGTTATTCACATTTCTGCCTATCCTGGTACTAAACACACATTATGCTAAATGAACAAAATATTTATAAAGCATTTGTATTTATATCTTAAAAATTACTTAGATGTGACGCAGTCCAGTCTTTTGTCATATGTCTCTTACTTTTGGTAATCCAAGAACTATGACACTAATCTAATAGTCAGTGGAAGTAATTGACTTTGCAAAACAGTTTGCAAATCAGTTTTAAAATATGTTCATGTGATGAGTTATTTTTATTATTCCCGAAGCTAATCTTTACTCACAGTAAAAAAGAAGCACATTTAAAATTAAAATTGGTATAGCCAGTATTATTTATTTTTTAATCAAAGGAAATATGATATCTTTGTTGTTTTGTTTGTTTTGATTATGATGTTATATAACTATGGTACCTTCTTCTGTTTTAATATTTTTTTTAATTAAGAAATTTTACTGGGGAACATCTAGTTCAATTGGCATAACATAGTTTATAAAGGCAATGTTCTACATTCTACCTTGGTGAGTAGCATCTGGGGTCTTAAAAGCCTGTGAGCAACCATCTAAGATACTCCACTGGTCTCATCCATTCGGAAGCAAGGGAGAGTTAAAAGAACAGGATACAAGGAAAAGATTAGTCCGAAGGACTAATGGACCACAGCTACCAAGGTCTCCATCAGACTGAGTCCAGTACAGCTAGATGGTGCCCGGCTACCACCACTGACTGCTCTGACTGGGATCACAATAGAGGATTCTGGACAGAGCTGGAGAAGGATGTAGAACAGAATTCTAACTCACAGAAAAAAAGACCAGATTTACTGGCCTAAAGGAGACTGCAGAAACCCCGAGAGTACGGCCCCTAGACACCCTTTTAGCTCAGTGGTGAAGTTACTTCCGAGGTTCACTGTTCAGCCAGGGAGTGGACAGCCCCATAAAAGCAAATGGAACTAATGAAGCACAGCAGTCCAGGGACAAGGATTAGAAGGCAGAAGGGGACAGGAAAGCTGGTGATAGGGAAGCCAAGGCTGAGTAAGGACAGTGTTGATGTGTTGTGAGGTTGTTCACCATTGTCACAGGGCAATATGTGTACTAACTGTTTAATGAGAAACTATTTTGTTCTGTAAGCCTTCATCT
>NW_004443937.1:1330071-1361469 GCF_000243295.1 Trichechus manatus latirostris
TTTTTTTTTTTTTTTTTTGCCCTAAGCTGTTTTCCAAAAAGTCAATTTTCAAAGGATGTTTTCTTGTTTTGTTTTGCTTTTTCCTGCAGGAGTTGCAATACTAGTATTGAGAGCTACACTTCCATTGTTCTTCATTATTTCTTATGTTCCACCCATTATGCCTGAAGTATGTGTATCATCACAAGACAGAAAACAAAAAGCTGGTCTTCCCAAGAACAAAGTGTGAAACAAATTGATTTTAAAATTGCACTGTGCCGTGCAAGCCGTGAGGTTCTAGAGGATAGAAAAGGGTGATCAGTTTCTCTGAAAACATGAATAAAATGGCATTTAGGCTCCATCATTTTTGGTTTCCACACAGTCATTTAATTAAGTATGGTCTTCTGATTGGGGAAGCCTTTTAGTCCAAATTTAGACTAAATTAACAGTATATAGCATTACAGAATATATATGCTTGGTAAAGGAAAGGGTCAGTGAAAAAGAGAAGGATCCTCAGTGAGATGGATTGTCACAATGGCTGCAACAATGGGCTCAGACATACCTACTATGATGAGGATGGCACAGGATGCAGCAGTGTTTTGTTCTGTTACACATAGAGGTACTATGAGTTGGAACCGACTCAGTGACACCTAACAACAACAACACACAATATATGTTTTAGAAAGGAGGAGTTTATTTTCTCCTTGCAAAAGGTGTTTAAATGCTATAGGAATAAATGCAAAGTATTTTTGATCAGTTGTAGATACTTTTGGTTTAAAACGTTCAGGTATTATTAATACAGTAATACACTACATAAGGAGTCCCTGGGTGGCACAAGCAGTTAAGCGCGCTATTATTAGCTGAAAGGTTGGCGGTTCAAACCCGCCCAGAGGCACACTGGAAGAAAGGCCTAATGATCTGCTTCTGAAAGGTCACACCTTGAAAACATGAGATTGCCATGAGTTGGAATCTACTCAATGGCAACTAACAACAACACCAACACACTACATACAGATGGTTAATCTGTTACTCATAATTGAATGCTTTGATACAAAAATGCGCAAAAAGTAGGTATATCAGAATTATTTTCCCTTGGAACCAATGAAGTAACATTCTTAATGGATGAGAAACTGATATGGGACATAATGATACAAGCAGATAGGCTCATGTTGGACTCTCTTTCTCTACTGATACACACTGAAATTCATTATTGAAGGAGCAACTACATGATGTCACTCCTCTGCAGGCTCTCAGAATAAAATTCAAATTCCATGCTAGGACTTGCATAGTCTTAATATGGTTGAAAACCTGCCTAGCCAATCTGACTTTAATTCCTACCGCTCATTCCTGCTGTTGATCTTGACGTTCCCTCTGTCAAGAATACTCTTCCCCTTGATAAATATTTACATGGCTAGAGTCTTCTCACTATTTTGTTCTCAGAGTAAGTGTTCACCCCCCTCAGAGAGGCCATGCCCTGATTAGCTTGACTATCTCTAGTCTACTACCGCATCACCTTATTTTATTTTCTTGATAGCACTTACTAGTATAGGAATTTGTGCATGTGTGTGTTGGTTGGTTGGTTTGGTCTTTCTTCTCCCTCCTTTACTTCCTCTGTTTCCCCCTTCCTTCACTCTCTTCCCTCATTTTTTCCTATTATTACAATCTACCTCCTTTGACTAAAATATATGTTCCATGAGAGACGGGCCTCATCCATCTCCTTCACTGATATATCTCCACTGCCTAGAATAATACCTGGGACCTGGAATGGTACTTAGTACATGGCAGTTACATAATAAATATTTTTTAAATGAAAAGGTGGCTGAAACAACCACTACAGTAATCCAGTTTGATTTACAAGATTGGAAATCCCTGCTTGGACTAGAGTGAGAGTATAAACTATTGACCATTGCTTAGAATTCCGGCTTCTCCTAGGCATAGCGTAGAACTATGGAGAGTGATGATGTGAGCAGGTATAGACCTTTTGGGTTAATTTTGTTTTGTAGTTCATATTACTCATTACATATACCCTGACATTACTGTTTTTTAATGAACATTTCAAATTCTTCACCTCCTCCCTTACAACACACTCCATCTTTTCAAGTTGTGGGAAAGACATAACGTCCTCCTGCTAAAAATGCTTTTCATATCCTGTTGATATAGGATGATCAAAATAATACCCAAATAAAATCTTGTATCCTGGCTGGCTC
This sequence comes from Trichechus manatus latirostris, assembly GCF_000243295.1. Taxonomy (NCBI): domain Eukaryota; kingdom Metazoa; phylum Chordata; class Mammalia; order Sirenia; family Trichechidae; genus Trichechus; species Trichechus manatus. The sequence continues at coordinate 1,332,255 of NW_004443937.1, forward strand.
ACTACCACCTCCATGGCACTTAGATACATACATATGTTTATTCTTCTTCATATACATTCTTTCTATCTCTGTCTCTATCAACTTGCATCCATTCTACCTTGGATTTGCATATTTATTGCACTAATTACCAAGGAATGAGTCACAACAAAACCCTGGCAATACTGGACATTTGACACATGCTATCTATATTTTTGGACAGTAAATCTCGAGTTTTCCAAATAACTAGTTAGCTTTAACCTTTTCTCTTGTTTTTATCATCTTATTATCAAGATTGCGTATAATAACATTTGTTTCAGGCAAAAATCATCAATAGATACTAAAACTAGCATGTGAAAGTTTGATGAGCAACAAATAAAATTATTAACTACAAAGGGAAAAATAGGAACTTTACAATGAAGAAACCTGACAGGTACCATCTTAATCACGTAATCAAAGTTAACCTGACCAGTAATGGGACAAATCATATGCCTCTTGATATATTGCAACGAGAAGAACACTACCTTTCTATGGTATCCTGCCAAAAAATTCACAAAAGAATAGAAGTATGAGGAAACATCAGAAAAACTCAAATTCTACAAAAATAGCCTGCAGTATTTAAAAGTAAATATCATGTTTTCAACTTTCCGTCAATGGGTTCAGAAAAAGTGTGTGTGTATGTATATTATATATGTATGCATATGTGTAGAACACAGAAAAAAAGATGATAGAAATGATAACTGAAATGTAGTAAAATGTTAAAATTTGGACAGTTTTGGGGAATTTGAGCAATTTGTGTTATTTCAATTTTTCTTTAAGTCTGAATTTATGAAGATTAAAAGTTAAAATGCATCTAGTCAAAGCTGCTATCTATATAATCAGAGGACAAAGTAGCCACAAAGAAGTGACTTCAAATGCTGATGCACCCTAAACAAAACCCTTAAATGTACTTAAGAAAACATATATGTCATGGATTGAGTTGTGTCCCCCAAAAATATGTGTATCAATTTGGCTATGCCATGATTCCCAGTGTTGTGTGATTCTCTACCATTTTGTCATCTGATGTGATTTTCCTGTGTGTTGTAAATCCTATCACTATGATGTTAATGAGATGGATTAGCAGCAGTTAAACACTGATGAGATCTACAAGATTGGATTGTATCTTAAGCCAGTCTCTTTTGAGATATAAAAGAGAGGAGGGAGCAGAGAGACAGGGGGCCTCAGACCACCAAGAAAGCAGTGCCAGGAGCAGAGTGTGTCCTTTGAACCTGGAGTTCCTGTGTGAAGAAGCTCCTAGTCCAGGGGAAGACTAATGGCAAGGACTTTCCTCCAGAGCCAACAGAGAAAGCCTTCCCCTGGAGATGACGCCCTGAATTGGGGCTTCTGGCCTCCTAGACTGTGAGAGAATAAACTTCTGTTTGTTAAAGCCATCCGCTTGTGGTATTTCTGTTATAACAGCACTAGATAACTAAGACAATATGGTATAACATTAATTTTCTATTTGTTTACAAGATAAAAGGATGTGAAAATCAAAGATTTATATTTTTCTTCTTGAAATCATTGTAGGTCAGCTAGATAGCTTATGGGTTTTACTTTTAGAATAATGTAGTAATTAAATATTTCCATGCAGCTAGTGATTGATGAATAACCTAAATAGGACACAGAGCTTTTTTGCATTTAACTGTTTTTGATTTTACAAAAAAGTTTGTAGAATTAGAACAGTTTTACAAAAGAAGTCATGCTGAATGTATAACTGAGACTTCATCAAGCCACTTTAATTTTTCTGTATTTTATTTCTTGCACTGGAAGATTTTGCTCAAAGAATTCCCAAACCTGAGCCTTCAGTTAGAATGTGTTTTAAATAGCATGAACAGCAAAAAGACATTTCTTTCTTCTAGAAGATATATTGTTTTTCAAGTATGTTTTTTAGGTTATAAAATAGGTGCAGCACAGAATTTGTAATGGTTATTATCTGGCTTAAAATTCTAATAACAGGTGTTCCTTACAGACTCTGAGTAGCTGGACTGTAATATGGGAGCCAGATTTAGTTTGTAATGGGCTTAATATTGACCTTCCCTGCCACACTACCTGTGGACATCATACTAACATGATAAAATGGCTAGCATCTGAGGAATACCTTTGTTTATGGGGTTGGATACTTGCCATATCTTCGAATATAGTAACCAGTATCCAATCCAGAATTACTGAAGCAGAAAAGTGAAACAGAGTGCGTAATAAGAGTGTGTTAGAGTCATTTAGTGTGTGCTTATTTTAAGCTCATTTGACTCCTTGTTTCCTGTTTAAATCCATGCTAGCCCCTTTTATGACCATTTTTACAATTGCATTTTCTCAGCCCTACATGGCTAAGAGTCATTTCTAAATTCAATATACGAAGCCTTGACAAACCCTGAGAACAATAGAAAGGCTTAAGTATTATATGAAGAGTACAGTGGAGTAACTGTCCAAGGTCACAGAGCTAGAGAAGAGCAAAGTTGGATATACACATTTAGCTTCCTAATTTCTGTTCTTGATTCCCACTTCAAATCCTACCAATATGCCTCCCAATAAAAAAATATATCAGAGCAAATTGAACTCTGTTTTGTTGGGTGGTATAATGAAGAAAGAGTGGGGCAGAGGTGAAGGTATGTATATGGTCCCTTAGTGAATTAGATCAAAATGTAGATTGAGGAGAACTGGCTACAAAGACATTATACTGGACATTTGCATGGCCTCAGCGAGAACTTTGAGCACTGAACTGCTTCCCCCGTAAACTGATGGTTAAGAATCAAAAATCATTCCTGAGCATAAAAACTTTAATAGCTAGCCTCTTGGCTAAGCTTATCTGTGAGAGGTTATTGAAAGGATACAGATGACCCACCAGTTTTTGGAAAAGTGAGAATGAAACCACTTAGGTAGGGGCTTTCAGCCCTCTGGTAAAGTGGGCCAACTACAGGCAATAACATTAAATAGTTGGGGTGAGTTTTCATTTAACTTGTTTCAGTCAATGTGTTGGAGTCATGGTGGCTGCTTCTCATGGAGCTAAGGACATACAATGAACCTTCTCCACAACCCACCCTGCCAAGTAGTATGTTGCTACATGAACTCAAGTAAGAAATGTTAAAACATGTTCTACTAGATAGTTTCTCGGCCTTCCCAAATTCATTTGGCTATCTTTTCTAAGGAAGTAAAAACAACTTCACTTTGTTCCCATGTGAGGATCCCTCTTCAGGAAGTCTATAACCAGCTGTCCTATGGTAGAGATTTGAGACTTTGATGAGGATTTAGGTATATAACAATATCAAAATATTCTTAGCTTCCTCTCCCTCCCCTTTATGACCTCCAACACCTCCCTTGGAATCACTGCTTTCCAACCTCATATCCATTAAGACCTGCCTCTTCTTGGTTTATTACTTGTATGAATCAGATTATAAATATGGGCACAGTCCTCTTGACCAAGGAGACAGGAGGTTGATTTTCTGTAGCCTGTCTTCCTGGGACTCTTGACTGACCCATCTTCTTGCCACAAACTGCTGAGGCTCTCTTTTTATCTGGTAATAGTGTATGACAGATACTAATTAGTTATTCCTTTGTGGTATGTTTCTGTTTTGTTATAGAGCTATAGAGTTTATAATTCTTTTTCTATACCACACGTACAGCCAGTAGCCAGTTGCTGTCAGAGTGATTCTGACTCATGGTGACTCTATGTGTGTCAGAGTAGAACTGTCTCCATAAGGTTTTCAGTGACTGATTTTTCAGAAGTAGATTGCCAGGCCTTTCTTCTGAGAAGTCTGGGTGGACTCAAGCCTCCAACTTTTTGATTAACAGCCTAGCACATTAGCCATTTGTATTAGCCAGGGTCTCCCTACTATACTTAAATAGATAGAGAAATATGGATATCTTTACAAGCGTATATGCATGTAATAAAAAGACCAATACATGTGTGTATGGATCCACCTCACTATGAGATTATATAAAGTGTAATGATATTGAGCATTTTAAATTATACTACCTTCTTGTTCTCATTTTATCCTTATAAAAACTTTATGTGGTTTTAAGTATTATTATCATTGAAGCTCTAAGATCATAAATGATATACCTGAAGAGATGAAATGAAAGATTGGAAAGAATCACCATAAATGCATTATGCCACTCAAAAGAAAATAATTTTCAGTATGAACCGAGCTCACCTTTAGATGGGGTGGTAAGACTCACTACTGCCACCCCCTCCGTCACTCTCACTATTCTTCATGGGTCCAGACACACTGCATACCGATGATCTCTTTTAATTCTTATAGCAACCCTAAGAGAGAGCTGTTATTCTCATTTTATAAATAAAGTAAGACTTGGGTTTTGGTTACTCATGGATATTCAAACACCAGTCTGTCTTACTCCAAAGTCCATTAATGGGACCTAAATTCATGGACATGCTAATGAGCATAAGTTTGCAAGGAGAGTGTCACTTTATATACAAGGGAAGTTGTTGTTGTTTTTAAATATTGAAAATTAAAACAAGGCCAAAAGGTATGGCATCATCAAACTAAAATAAAGAAGCCCACTAGAGGCAAGCCAGATTCAGCTTTAGGGGTTCGCAGTTGACAAGAACAGTATCTGAGCAGAGCAGCTGGTGCTAGTGCCAGCTGGGTGGGAAGACAATGTGTCATAGATGCACTGTTTGCCATTCTGAGTGCCACAGACCATATAAGCTAGGGCCTATGTGGAGAATCTTCTTTTTTTTTTTTTTAATTATACAACTAACTCATACTCCACTTTATTAACAGCGAAGATTGAACCTTATGCCAATAAGCACATGAAAAATTTCAACATGATTAGTTACAAGAGAGAGGAAAATTAAAACCATGTGAGCTATTACTGCATACCCACTAGATGGCTAAAATGAAAAAGATTACCAGCAACAAATACTTGTAAAGGATATGGAGGAACCAGAATCCCATACATTATGGGTGGGAATAAAAAAGGTACAAATACTTTGGAAAACATTTTTGGCAGTTTTATAAAAAGTTAAAATACATCTACCATATGACCCAGCAATTATGTTTATATATAAAGGAATTTATCCAAGAGAAATGGGGACATATCTGCAAAAAACCTTATATTAGAATGTTCATAGTAACTTTATTCATAATAGCTAAAACCTGGAAACAGCCCAGGTGTCCCTCAACAGAATATATTAAAGAAACTGTAATCTGTTCAGAGGAAGCCCTGGTGGCACACTGGTTAAGCACTCAGCTGCTAAGCAAAAGATGGGCAGTTTGAACCCACCAGCCGCTTTGTGGGAAAAAGATGTGATAGTCTGCTTCTGTAAAGATTACAGCCTTGGAAACCCTGTGGGACAGTTCTACTCTGTCCTGTAGGGTTGCTATGAGTAGGAATCGACTCGACAGCAATGGGTTTGGTAGTCTGTTCCTACAATGAAGTATTACTGAGCAATTAAATGCACCAATACGGATGCCCCTCAAAAACGTTCTGAGTGAAAGAAACTAGACATCAAGAAATATATACTGTATATGGTTCTATTTATATGAAATACTAGAATAGGCAACCTAAGCTGTAGTGCTAGAAATTAGATAGTCACTTCCTTTGGGGCAGGATGTGGACTAGGAAGCAGTACAAGGGAACTTTCTAGGATGATGAGAATATTCTATATCTTGATAAGACTGATAGATAGAAGTGTACGCTTATGATATGTGCATTTTTTGTTGATGTCGAGTCAGTCTCAACTCATGGCGATGTGAATTATACTTCAGTAAAAATATTTTTAAACATGATTAAATCTTACAGATTATGGGTAGCCTATGCTTTGAAGACACTGCTAAGTGTGAGTTATTGTACATAGCCACATACTCATGTGGGAGTGTGCATACAGAGACACAGGACACATACCACATGCCTGGTGACTGCGTTCCCTACAAAGCTGTCTCCGAGTATGAGGGATAATGAGTTATATGGTAGATTTGTACTTGAGGATTTCTGAAATGTCTTCTCAGAAATCGTGTCATCGGTTACTTTTCTGAAACAGTGGGGGGAAATTTCCTTTTTTTTCCCTTGTCCAAAGTGCCCTTAAATTTGGTTTACTATACACATACACACACACACACACACACACACACACACACACACACACCTCTATTCCAGGATTTTGCCCTGAACACTGTCAGTAGCCAGGTGCTCATTTAAAATGATACTGCTATCTCTTTGAATTGGCTGTGCTCAAAGCTACAGAACTCCCATTATGGCACAACAAACTCAGCTTGTGCAAAGGCAGGACTAATTTTAAAACTCAAGTGTTATGTCTGGGATTTTTTTTTTTTTTTCCTTCTTATTAACCTCTGCTAGAACTCTTCTGTGCTGTCATACATAAATCAGAGGATTATGAAAGAACTAGTCAAAGTGGCTGTTTCCTTCTAAGGCTGTAATTTGGCTCCATGAATTATTAATTATTAGACCGGTATGGCATCAGCTCCTCAGAACCCAATATAAATGTAAAAGCCTCACCTTATCAGTTATAATCTAAGGAGCCGCAGTAATGTAATTCTTACCATTTAGTGCTCTGTGGTATGTTGAAGGGACTTGTAATATTCAACCCACGAAACTTTCTGAAATAAAATGTGAAGAAAAGAAGGTTTTTTTTTGTGGTTTTTTTTTTTTTTTTTTTGTGACTAGATTTGAAATTCAGTATAAGGAAGCAGATGTGGATTGCTTCAAGGGTTTTGATTGTTGGGAAGGATGGGGTTGTTTCATAGATGCTGAAGCAAATAACAGGACATATAAAAGACTGTGGTTGAAGAAAACTGTCTGAAAGTAAAGCTTTGGAACATCTTGAGTGTCTTCTGCTGTTAAGGAAAAAATAAATAATGCACCACGGATTGAAGTTGTGCTAAAGATAAGTTCAGTATTTGTTGAAAGCAGACATCTGATATAGTAAGTACATTATTTTTCATATAGGAATTATAGCCGTTATATTCTTCAAGGCACCAAGAACTAACAATGTATGATCCTTTTTGTTTTTTGCTGGGGTACTTAACTTTAATACTTGATGAAGCCTCCCAGTCTTCTTTGGTTCTCTCTTTGATATGTAAAGCCATTTTATTTTAAAACCTTCTCCAGAAAAATATATGTATTTAAATTCTGTTCCCTTTTGTGAACACAAGATCAGTCTCATTTTATGTGGAACTTTTTTTTTAAATCAATCTTGCAATATTTAGGAATTGTGCTCCCTAGATATACATACATATGACTCTATCAAATTGAGACTATAGCACTCTCTAACTAATGTTACAAGTGCCACACTGCTCAGCATTACAGTTTAAAGGAGCACATAACACTGAAGCTCTGATCTACCCAATGATTTTGAATTGGTAGATTTATCAGTATAAATCCTAATAATATATGTTGTGGTTAGGTGTGCTAAAATAAATGAGTTTATGTTTCAGGAGCTTAGCCATTCAAAGAAATTATTTTAGAAATAATTATTTTGCTAAATCTCTGCAAACTTTCACATTATTAGTAGAAATTCCAGTAGCTTTAGTACTTTGAACATGCTACAATGATCATAATGCTATTTGAGTTAAATTAAATAGATTTCAGTTGTAACAAATAATTCTGTGGGCTTGATTTTGGTGCAGGAATATAGAAAGTAAATCCACTTTATAAATATGGTTCATGTGAAAGTGACCTGGGAGATAATAATGCCTTGAATATGCTTTTTGCTTCTCCATAGGATAGCCAGTTTTAACAAATTGGTAAGTTAAAATTTTGCTTGAATTCTGTATTACATTAAACCACAGAAAATAGAGATTTTTTTAAAAAAGTAGGTTGGAGAGGCCAGGTGTGACATGTAGCATCTCAAAGATAAATAACAGTGCATCAAAAATGATGAGAACTCATACTGTAAGTAAGCTTGAATAATAGCATACATACCCGAAAAGTTTTGCAAAAGAAAGAGATGATGCTACATAATTGTACAGCACATTAAAACAAAAAGATGATGTTACTTCTTTGGGGTAAAATAATTCATTTTCTGTTTTAAATAAATTGCTTCGTGGATGTAAAAATTCGGGACAAATATTATTCATAATGACAATTAGATGAAAGTATTTCTTTGTTAATATGGTACTGTTTTAGACTCATTCACACTCTTGGCCAGCATTTTAAAAATGAAAAACAAATGAATATTTTCCTGAATCTAATTTTCTATATGAAAAAATTGAATTCATTATAATGTCACTAAGAAAAAAAACAAAACAAAACCAAAGCAGTATAGTTGTCAGTATTGCTAAGGCTGTGTTTAGAAGACTGCACTTTGGTTTGAATCCTATTAAAACAAAAGTATTTCCAAGATCCCATCTGTGGACCATCATGTTGGGCAGCGTATTTCCAGGGAACTTGAGAGTCCCCTTGAAGCTCTTGGATCTGGAACTTGATCTGGACTTGGCCACAAATAATGGCTCGTTCTCTTTTTAGTCTTGCTAATGCAGTTTGACCCTCTACCGTTAGTTTTCCCATCTATTTGGATTATACACTTGGATTTGCATTAAAACTGTAGGATGTGGGAGCACAGGCCTTTTCTGAGGGACCTTAAGTTTTAAATTTGCTCACTTAAAGATGGTAATTTTAAGACTCATAAAATAACTTTCTAGATAGGATGGGCAGAGGGCAGCATTTTGGAAGAAAGCAATATACATAAAACATCCTCTGACCCAACCTATGGTATTAAACAAGAAAAATCTCTTGAACTTGGAGGAGGAAGAAGAAAAAAGTAGCCCCTACTACTCCAGGCCCATATTTGCATCAGTGTTTTAGGCGTCACTTTTGGTTCTGATTTGCCTTTGCCCTTGGTTAGTCCCTAGATTTCTTATCACAGGCCATTTTAAACCATGATAATAATTTAAGCTTGCTTACTTGCTGGCCCTCTCTACTTTCTTCAAGTCTTTTTCTGCCCCGGTAAGGTTTGAGCTTCTGTGGTAACCTCTGTGACTATAATTTCAAAAATGTGATCATGTACATGATGAAATCATTTATTTCACATGGAATCTCCTAGAATCCATTTGTGATTTCAGACTAGAGTGAGACAGAGCTGTTTTTGAAAGTAAACTATGCTACTTTTCTAGCTGTTAACAAGCTACATACGTTGTCTAAACCTTTGTTTTTCCCGATTTGTAAGGGAAAATATTACCTGTCTCCTTAGATTACTTTGAGAATTGAATCAAGTAATATTTATAAAATACTTAGCATTTGCTTTGCATATAGCAAATGCTCAATAAATTTATTACTGCGTTTTTCTATTACTATATCGAAAAAGTTTATGCTTTTCCAAAAATCACTGCAATTGATTGTAGCTTTGGATTGTAGTGGATTTGGTTTGTTATGTGGATTCTAAGTGGCATAACCATGATTCTTATTTAAATGTAGAAGTATATCAGTGAGAGTGAAGCCAAATGGTTTCTGTCATTACCAGCTCACCACACAATCATGCTGTGGTAGAAAACTCCTTGTAAACAGTAAGCTCCCCATTTTTCTTCAAGTAGAGTCAATAGATGTGAGTGATTTCATTAGTTATGAAATATTTCAGGGAGAAATGTAATTGTGTGCATCATGTAATGTAGTTTAATGTGGACAGACTAACTGAGACTAATTGTGGGGTTTGATCTTCCCAGGAAGTATTTATATAACTTCTATAGGTTGAAAATCTGTCAGGATTTCCCCGTTCTCTGCCTGCAGTAAGGCAGCACTCTCTCATTTTCAAGACTTAACTTCTGTGTGGAGCTTTTCTGATTGACCCTGCTCTGCAATAGGATTTTTCTTACTTTAAACATTTCTACTATAAATACATTCTGAAATGCATTTCTGTATTGTTTGGAAATTTTCTTTGTTTTTTCATTGTATCTTTGTTTCCCCCTTGCACTTCATTACAAGGTTTTGGAATCATATGCTTACTACCCACCCTTCTACCTGTCACCTGATCTATGTTTATATTCTTATAGATTACTCAGTAAGTAATAATGGAACTCAGTTTATAAATGCTGGTTCAGTAGATGAAATAAATGCATTTAAAATGTAATTATATAATAAGTCTTCTCTTTCAAAAATATTAGTCTTTTCAACATAACTTTATCTGAATTTTGATCCAAAGTCGAATATAATATAAAAACAAAATATTTGATGAAGTTTTGTGTCCATAAGTAAGGAAATTAACTTTGTGATGGATTTTGTTCCAATTTTGATTATACTGCACATAATAAGAGAAATGCTTCCCCATGCTCCAACTTTCAATTTCTAAGTAAATGTATATACTTTCCTCTCACTTTGAAATTAACTCCTTATAGGCAACATCATTATAGTGTTTTTCTAGGAATCTTATAGGGTAGTTGTGTGTCGAGAAATTAGTACAGAACATAGCACATGGTAGATAATCACTTAATTTTAGTTTTTGCTCCACTTTCCACCTTTGAGGTATGTAAACTAAATGTTGAAATGGAAATGATTTGGCTCTTCCTCCCCACTTTGATTAGCATGTGTTAGAACGTTAGGTTATTCTGCAAATTTGCCCAAATCACAATAATTACTTCTTAGTAGACTCTGCCGAGTACCTCAGTTAAATTCTTTGGCTATCATAACCTTAGTTTACAAAAGGACCTTAAAGATCATTTACTTCATTACACAAATGGGGAACTAGATCCCATGATGCTTCTCAAGGTCATAGAGCCTGTTTGTGGTAGAGCCAGCTACAGAAATCAGGTCTCCTGACTTCTTTACAATGTCCTTTTTAGCACACCATATCTCCTCTGAGTCAGATCGATAAACTGTTCCCTGCTGACATTCAGAAGCCTCTCCGATATTTGTGGATAATGAAGCATAGTGGCTATTTTGGAGTATTACCCAGAAGCTAAGATAACAAAAGATAGTTTTCACTTTAATATACTTTCCCATGTAAATTTTTTCACAGCTTAGAACTTCTTCTTCTATAAAATAATAATAAGTTTCTAATATTTGAGTTTTTCTACTTTTCTTTAGTGAGATGAGGGGTGGAGAGAAACCAAGTAATTCAAGGGGAGGGAAGCAAGCAAGAAAGACAAAGGAATTACTTCCTTCTTATTTAGAATGAACAATATGCCTAGTTTGATATTTTCTTCAGTGATTCCCAATCTGTTGTTTCTGTAGCTAATCCTAGTTTGCTCTTCAGATAGGCTGCAGAACTTTGCAGAGGTTAAAACTTTTACCACGCACGTGTGGCTGTTAGCTCACCACAGTGCATTGCCAGGTAAACTTTAACTGAAAGCTCAAGAGATTTAATATTTTAATCCTACAGAAGCAATTTTGTTAGCTAGCAAAATAGTACTTGGATTTTGAGTTTCTCTCAGAGGAGCTGGGCTTGGAATTTAAAATACGTTAGAGCCCCTTTCAGGGCAAAGAACATCTGCTGGACTGTAATCTAATAAAACAGAATCTGACAAAGATGAGGTCTGTGACATATGCTCTGCTGGACCTGTGTTTGAGCAGCTCAAGCGGGTTTCCTTTGACAAACTGATAAAGACAGCGGGCTTGTGGAGACTGCCTCGCTAGGGCAACTACCCACTCCTTCAGGGAGTCTGCCCCCAAATCCCCTTTGCAGCTGAATTTAATGGGATTTCATCCTGTTCCAAACATACCGTCTAAGGGCTGAGCTCCCTTCCTGTTTCTGTTGGCTAGATCCTCCAATATGAAGGCTGTAAATACCATGTATAAGTTTTGTATTGCTGCTACAATAGATTACCACAAATTTAGCAGTTTAAAATAACATCCTCCTGACAAATTTCATGGGTCAGAAGTATGGACACTGCCTAGTGAGGCCTAAATCAAGGGATCAGCAGACATTTTTCTTTTTTTTCCCCTAGAGTCCTAGGGGAAAATCTAGTAACCCCTTGGTGGTGCAAATGGTTGAGCACTTGGCTACTAACTGAAAGGTGGAAGTTTGAATCTACCCAGAGGTGCCTCAAAAGATCACAGCCATTGAGAATCTTATGGAGCATAGTTCTACTCTGACACATAGGGTCATCATTAGTTGGAATTGACTAGACGACAACTGGTTTAGGAGAAAATCTCTTCCCAGACTCAATCAGATTGTTGACAGAATTCAGTTACTGGAGCCCATACTCAGCTTCCAGTGTCTGCTCACACACCCTGACTCATGGCCCTCTTCAAGGCCAGCAACAGTGGTCAAGTCCCCCTCACACCTGTCTCTGACCTCCCCTTCTGCCTCATCTCTCTTGCCTTACCTTCTCCACATATCTCTGAAGGACTCTTCCACCTTCCCCCCTGCTTCTAAGGAATCATGTGATTCCATTTGCCCCACTTGGGCAATCCAGGATGATCTCCCTACCTTAAAGTCAGTTGATTAGTAACCTGAATTCCACCTGGAAAGTCCCTTCACAGCAGTATCTAGATTAGCGTTTGATGGAATAACCAGGGGACTGGAATCTTGGAAGGGCATCTTTAGAATTCTGCCAAGCACACACCAGTAATTGTATTATTAATCATTGTCCTATTGACCAGCAGTGTACTCAAAAAATCATGCATTTTAGAGTTTATAAAATGATTTCACATTTATTATCTTATATTATCATGATGTCTCTTTGAGGTAGAGGTATTTTCCCCCATTTCGTAGATAAGGAAGGAAAGGCACAGGCCCTAAGACTTTTTCTCAGATGCCTGAAGCTTAGAATTTAAAATATATTAGAGTTTCTGCCAGTTCAAAGAACATCTGCTGGTTTTTAACCTAATAAAAGAAAACCAGGCCCTTATTTGATGTCTTCTTCTGTTTTAATTATTTTTGTAATTACCTTATTCTTTCTTTATTCCTTCCTGATCTGTGAATCCTAACAGATTACAAACCAATTTCAGGGCAAGGGCCGAGATTGTCTGGGGAGGGGGATGGTGGTGAAAACACCCGGATTAAAAGCCTGGCCCTTGGTTAGTACTGTTGTTGTTTGTTGCCATTGAGTTGACTACGACTCATGGTGAGCCTGTGTACAACAGGGTGGAACACTGTCCGGTCCTGAGTCGTTTTCACAATCGCCAGCATGTTTGAGCTCATCATTGTGGCCACTGTGCCAATCTATGTCACCTAGGGTCTCCCTCTCCCTTGCTAATGCTTTACTGCGCCAATCATGATGCTCTGCTCTAGGAATTGATCCCTTCTGATGATGTTTCCAAAGCAAGTGAGTCACTGTTCTCTTGTGATCCATAAGGTTTTCAATGGCTAATTTTCAGTCATAGATCACCAGGCCTTTCTTCCTAGTCTGTCTTAGTCTGGAAACATGCTGACACCTGTTCACCATGGATGACCCCACTGGTATTTGAAATACTGATAGTGTAACTGCCAGCATCATAGCAACATGCGAGCCACCACAGTAGGACAAATTTACAGACCAATGGTGCTTTGTCAGTAAGTATGCATAGGTTTCCAAGCCTTGTATTTTGAAAAGGCCTAAGAGCAATGAACACACCTAGTGCACAGTTTTTTAAATATCATTCTCCAAAGACTGCTTGGAAAAGTGGCTGATTCCAGGGGTGGGGCAGGGAAAATACAAGATGATCCTGGAGCATCTTTGACATCCATAAGTAGGGAAGTGCTCAAAAAGTTTGGGGCATGTCAGATGAGACAGGTGACAACATGAAAGAACTCCCCATGGCAAAGCTGAAAAATTAGAGCAACCAAATTTTTTCACATTTAACCATAACATTGGATTATACTCCACAGAGTATAATAAATATCCACAAGCCTGTACTGATTTAAATAAATAATTGAGTAGATAAATGAGAAAGAAGGAACAGCTCTTCCTTACAGAAAAATTCCATCTAATAAATGTAGAAGAAATTAATGAAATAGAAAATCATTAGAAAACCACAGTAATAATTGTTGCAGGCACAATTCACCAATGAATGCTAAAACCATTGGGTGAAATTTGAAGACGGACAAACACTCCATCCTCTCAAGCTATCTTCCACAAAACCGTTAAAAAACCTTTTGCAGTCGAGTCGGTAGGACAGAGTAGAACTGCCCCATGGGGTTTCCAAGGAGTGGCTGGTGGATTCAAACTGCTGACCTTTTGGTTAGCAGCCGTATCTTTTAACCACTGCACCACAAGGGCTTCAACTTCCCACAAGATAGTATTAATTACAAAGGGTAAAATAGTAATGTTACAGTGAAGAAAGTCAGCAGACATCACCTTAATCAAGTAATCAATGTTAACATTACCAATGATGAGATACTGAAAAAACAATTCCATTGAGTTAATTCTGACTCAGGATGACCCATGTGTCATCGAGTAGAACTGTTCCATAGGATTTTATTGTCTATAATCCTTATAGAAGCAGATTGCCAGGACTTTGTTTGGAGGTTCCACAGCATGAGTTCGAACTGCTAACCTTTAGTTTAGTAGTGGAGCGCAAACTGTTTGCACCACCCAGGGACCTTTGTCGTAAGACATATCAACATCATATTCCCCTGATATGACATACCAAGAAGGGCATGTCATTTCTGTGATATTATTTCAAAAATGTATAGTCTAAATCTAATCGCAAGAAAAACTTGGATGAACACAAATTGAAGGACATGCTACAAAATATTTTATAAGAACTCTTCATTATATCACTATATCATGTAACATGAAAAGGACATTAATCAAAAACCTGTTAAAATTCAAATAAAATTTCCAGTTTATTTTTTGTTTTGGTAATTATTATTTATGTTATTAACGTTGGGGAAGATAGGTGAAGAGTGTATAAGAATTCTCTGTACTATTTTTGTAAGCCTGAAATTATTAAAAAATCTGACTTGCCCATTAACTACCTTTGTGATATTGGACAACTCATTTAACCTCATTGAGCCTCATTTTCCTTATCCATGAAACAGGCCTAAGAATACAGAGTCAGCTACAGAGAAGACATGTGAAATTTAATTTAAAGAGACAGAATAGCATAATAAAATGATTTAAACCAAAAGATAATAAACATAATAAGACATAATAAATACAATAATTAAAAATAAATGCTTTGAGGCCATACCAATGTGAAAAACCATTGATTCTGCTACTTATGACTATGAGGACATAGAAAACTTACTGAAGGGTATTTAGACTCAGTTTCTCCATTTTTAATACTTAAAGGCTTACTGTAGAGTTTTAAATATGATACAGCACGTGAAGCACTTACCAGAGCCTTTGCTATATTGCAAATGGTCAAGAACTTGCTATTATTATTACGTATATATGTATAAAAATTTTGTTGAATTAAGTAGGCTTCATTTATTACATGCTGACCTTAATGCACCTTTTTACTTGAGTCTTAGTTCTGTATCCACTGCTCTAAACAATATTTTCTTTACTTGCATTATTTGGGCAATCAGGAAAATATTTTGTTAAATATATTAAAAATTAGCGAACGAAAACCTAGCTTGTCCATCTAATTTAAATAAACAGAGTTTCTGGCAAGAAATGACATGTATAATTGTCTATTAAAATGATATTATTTATATGAAAATAATTACCTAAATGTTCAATAATAGCTGAATGATTACAGTAAAGTTGTAAGAAATAACAAGAAATTATCTGATGATTTCTGAATAGTAGGATAACAGGTGAATTTTATTATGTCTTTTATTTTACACATTTGTTACATTTAACATGTTTTTGTAAGAGAAATATATAAAAGCAAAAACAAATTAATATTTAGTCAACTTTTTGTATATGTATATATAATTTGTATAGCCAGTATCTGAGCTAAAAAGTTAGAACTTAGAGTATTATTGGCAGATAAGCAACTGTGAATTGAAATACTAATTGATGGTGAACCAAGACTGACGAAATATAATAGTGGCGTATCTAGGGTATTGCACTGGCCCTGGGCATGTGACACCACTGAGCAGTTTCTATTAACCCGATATAGTCCAACGTCTATCTTCAAGCATGGGAATGTGTTAATTAAAATATTAATGAGCCTGACTTGTATTTTTGAGCTGATATTATGGTAAAGTTATCTAAAAGAAGGGTGTCAAATGGTTGGACAGGGGTGCAATTTCAGTGCTTGTCATAGGTGCTACTTTCCGTAGATACTGCTCAGTGGCGCCATGCACCCAGGGCCGGTGCAATACCTGCTATACTTTCCATACCCTAGTTATGCCTCTTCCTCTGTGTTCCAGTCTTTCACATTAGACATTTTTTCTTTTGCATAAAGCAGATACTAAAATGTATGCATCTGAAATATTTTTTTCTATTTCTCACATGGTGAATTGAGAAAATTTTATTTAAGGATTCTTTGTACAACAGTGGATTAGAAAAATTTTAGTTCATGTATTGTTATTTTGAAACTAGCAGGAACAAATGTATTTGATTAACAAGATTATAGATGTGTTTGCATCTGGAGAGAAGGTCCATAAAGAAGGAAGTTATTTTTACTTTTAATTTGTTTAGCTCGAAGTAGAGAAGAAAAAGAAATTGAGATTAATCAGTTGTCAAGTAGCTTCTGAGAAACCTAGATATATCTAAAGAATCATGCTGGGATTTGACATACTTTTAGGAGTTTTTTTTTTTTTTTTTTTTTCTGGTTCAAATATCATTTTATGCAGTACTTGGCCTATAGATTGACCAAGATCTGATAACTTTCAGAACATAACTGCCATACATCTATCTCATTATACTAAAGAATGCTGGAAAACATAGAAAAACAATAACATAAATGACTAAATATAAAGAACATTGGAGTGGGGTATGGGCAGATTATCTATTTCTTTAGCTTCATACATCACTGACCACATTTCTTTACTTCTTCACCTAGCATATGGAATAGCACTCTTCTTTAGGTCATGAGATGGTGGAAGTACCTAGTGTGATATGTTAAAATTGATTATCCGTATCAATGAAAATGTCGTTTTTGATGTCTAATGGAAAACCAATTAATGCATATTCATGAAAAGTTTCCCCATCCCTACAAGGGAATGCCTAATGTTAAGAAAATCTAATATCTCAGAAATTGATAAATTAAGGGATTAATCACTATATGAAAGGAATCTTCATTTTACAAAATAACCTCTATGATACATCTAAATTGTTGGCAACCATACGATATACACATGCAGATATGTACTGTCTTCGTACTTCTACACACATGATATACATTTGTGACATATTTATTTGAATTTACTTCACAGATGAGAAGCATGGTATTTCAAAGCTATTATAATGGTTACTCCATGTCAAATATTGTTTTAGGGAGAAAATACCTGAAATAAAATAGCACTAATTGCTTTGTTTTTATTCTGATCATTAGCAACTGCAACTGTCTCATATAAACAGTGTATCACCAAGTAGATTTTTTCTGTGCAATCTAAGAAGGAGTTTGGACTAGGGCATTTCTGTATTGATATCCTGAGAGTTCTACATCCCTTGAGACCAATTACAAAGGTTCACAAGGTTGTTTTTATTTTGCTTTCTCTTGATGCCTTTTTAATGAGGCCTCCCGGTAAACAGCAAGCATGATGCTTTCCTGTTGGAGACCTGTCTGCCGCCTTCAAACATTTATTACTAATACAGCTGGAAAATGATTTATAAATTAAATATTAGGAGAAATGCACTTTAGGAAAAAAAATAGGGTTGTAATTTATAATTTTCATTTAGGGGAAAATCATACCAGCAATTTGCTAATGGAAGGACATTTAAAGTCACTCTTGGAAACAGTTGTGGTTTATATAATAAATAGAGACAATAGATGAGGGGAGTTTTCAGTGTGTATATTTGGGCATGTGGTTCATTTTGATAAACTGTGAACATAAAAGTTCCCTACTTATCCCTGAGTGACCACTTGGAAAATTGGGGAATAATAAAAACACAACTGACCTATCAGTATGTGTTATTTCGTAACTCCCCCATATGTCAATACTAAGTGATGTTAGCTTCATCTAGGACAAAATGTGATAATAGTAGATATCCGTGTTATCATGGATTTGAGCTAGCAGGAGTTTTAGAGGTTATAATACAGCAGTCTTCTCATTGTACAGATTAGACATATCAGTGAGTATGCCATTTTTGATGTTTAATGATGTCTAATAAACAGAGGCCATCCCTGTTGATGACTTACCCAAAGTCTCATAACTTTCAAATTATTAAGCTTTGGAGAGTATTTGCAAGGTTTACTTCAAGATTAATTTTTGCACATATGTGGCAGATTTTATATGATGGAAATCTGCTCTTCTGCAACTCCCTCGACTCAGGTTAGATATATGCGTTATGCAAGTATATGCGTTATGCAAGTATCTTTCACACCTCTATTGTTAAAGGAAGACAAACAGTAGCTGTATTCATATACCCTGAATTAAAAGGAAGAAAATTATAACTCTGGGATCATCTTCCAAAATGTTATGAATTCCAGGGAATTAAAGCATACTTGTCTTGCAGGTTTATAAAAAAACATTTAATAAAACAATTTGTTTCTTTTTTAAAAATCCTGAGTAATTTCCAGTAATTTCTTTTCAATACTGCTATAATGGTTGCATATAATAATTTTAAATATAAAATAAGTAAAATCATAACTTAGAAATCATTACTGTGTGGTCAACATTTATTTTAAGATCCCATTTCAATCTTTTTTATTTTATTTCTCTAGGAATGTTTAGGGTACGTTACAGTGTATCTATCATATCATGATATTTATTCTCTTTACTTGAGAGAAGACATCCACATATGTGTATATATACTATACAGATATATGCATGTATTTATAAAATTATGTATTTGTACATAGTTTTAACATGCGTATACATGCACACATTGCTATAATGATATTATTTGATACTTTGACCTCTGAGTTGAACATATCTGGTGAAAACAATTTACTCTCATGGCTTTGTTGGTGTCCATTGGGTCATTGATAAAATTTTCAGTATTTGAATAGTTAAAGTAAATTAGCAATATGATATTTAAGCATTATGTAATTTTATTCAGAGATAATAATGTGATTAATGCTTAGTTATGGAGGGAAAACTACTGTCAAAATCAGTGAGACACATTTAATCATTCCTCTTTAGTTGATTTAAATCAAGTTCTTTTTGATAAATACTCTCTTGGCAAGTGTAAGAAGATAAAAGACACTCAAGTGAACTTTGCGGGGGAGACATTGAAAATCCATGTTGATAGCATATCTTTAAATCATGCTTCTAACAATGTTTACAATTGGAAGAGAACATAGTATTTTGTAAGAGTCATAGCTTTTAGATAGAGATTGTTATAGAGGCATAATAATTCCAAAAGTTTTCCATCTTCTAACAGTCTCTTAAATTAATGAATAAAGACAATGACCTTCTTTTCATTCAACTTCACCACATCAGGCAGTGGAAATAGAAAATGATATAAAATTAATCCCTTCTCTTGACGGTTGTAAAATAGTAATCCTCTATTTTTATCCTCTCAGAGGATATTGGAAGATAGCTTTTATATTCTCCCATTTTCATATTCTGTCTCATAACCTCATATATTGTATAGTCAGTTTCATTGCTGGTGACCACAGTAAGACTGCTGTAGAAAGCCAGGTTTAGGTTACTAAGGTTCTGAAGAGCATATCAACACTAAAAACCAATTTTAGATGTATTTTCAATGTTATTGCTTTAGAATACGTGTCCTTTACTGAGATACCAAAAATCAAAGACTAGATCAGCTCATTCATGTGAGTAAGCTTAAGAAGAAATTACTTCTTTCTACCTTCATTTTTAAAAAAGCAGTGGTATAGTCAGCTTGACTGTAGGATCTTGGTCAAACAAAGCTAAATGTTGTTTGAAGTAATTTTTATATTAATCGTCAGGACTATTGCTTAGATAGTTTATTAGTTTTGCTTTACTTGTGTGATCTTGTGTATTCAGAATGAGCCCCAGCCAACCACAGGTGCAATGTCTGTATTTCAAATGGACTCTTACCTTAAAAATGATGGTGTTAATGCAATCACTTTCTTCTTTGGCTATTATTTAGTTGACCTACAAAGCATGATGCATACTTATTTCTTCAGAAGTGTTGAACTATATATTTAATACAATCCATGAAGGTATTTGAAATCTGATGAAAGAAGTCCCAATTAAATGCATTGATTGAGAAGAAAGTAGACTAATAATATAAAAGATTTGGAGTTGCAGCTCTGGATGATTTCCCTGTTCAGCTTCCTGGAGCAGCTTTTCAAAAGGAAGTTTGGTTTTTCAGACTAGGATTTCCACAATGCCCTGTTCTTTTACTCAGTGAACTAATTGCTGTCTTTTTTTTCCCTCTTCTCCCCTCCTCCCTTCCTCTCTTTCTTCCTCCGTTCCTTCTTTTAGAAGGAAAAAATAAGTCACTGGGAAAAGGTATTGAATCCTTTCCTCTGAGCATATCTTATTGCTTAAATTCCATTTCTTTCTTCCTCTTTTCCTTTTATTCTATGGTTATTGTATTTTGAAGCAGATTTTCCCCTTTTTAAATTGAAGTATTGTTTGCATACAGTGAAAAACACAAATCTTAAGTGCATGGTTTGATATGTATACTGATGTAACCACCACCCAGATTAAGATATAGAATATTTTCATTACCTCAGCAAGTTATTTTTTAACCCTTCCAGTCAATTTCCCCTTCCTTCACCAAAACTATTGCTCTTCCAACTTCTATCACCATAGATTAATTTTGCCTTTATTTGAAATTCACATACATGGAATCAGAAAGTATGCATTTTCTTGCATCTGGCTTTTATTGCTCAACCAAATTTTTCTGAGATTCATCCATGTGGTTAACATGTTTCAGGTGTGTTTCCTTTTTTTTTTTGCTGTATAGTACTCCATGGTGTGAATATATCATAATCTCTTTATCCACCCTCCTTTTGATGGGCATACCTGAAGAATATTTACACGTGTGTTTGTCAGTAGTTCTCTTGTCAATTGGATATACCTATATGAGATGGTGGCTTTAAGTACTTCATAGAGATACGTTCTCATTAAGCATGTAGCAAAAAGATTATTATTGTTTTAGTGTCATAAAGAAACTGCTAATATAATTGTACTTTTAATGAAGAGAAAGGAGTTAAATATGAAGTATCCCTTTTCAAAGGGTCAAAACTGAATTTAATTGTTTTAGATGAAAACATTTCTAAAATGAACTATGTATTTCCATACTTTCCCAACCAAGTATGTGATGATATTTATGATTAAATTGGAAACATTGATTATATCATTGTATTGTGTTAACTTTTATAGTTTTTTTGTTGCTTTCCTCTAAGGCTATTATCATATCTCATTATTTGAACTTAACTCTCTACTCTTTCCTACCACTCAAAACAAACCTTCTGATATTCTGCTTCTTATCTTTGTTACATCAACCAAGTAGTGATGTTAGAATCAGCATAAAATTTTAGCTCTACTGACAGTGAAAGAATCAAATTCATGAGCTTTAGTTCATGGACTGTGCAAGATTTGTTTAGGAGACCTTTCTTAGTGAATTGGGCTTGCTGGGGGGCACTTCTCTGATATTTAATTTGAACTTGGAACTTGCAATAACCAACTTGTTCAGACAAGGAATAACCAACCTATTCCAGTATGGATGGCATTTTGCAGTTGCCCATGCAATGAAGTTTAGAAAGAATACTGTTGTTCTTGATGTGTGCAGTCAAATTGATTTCAGCTCATAGTGATCCCATGTGATAAGTAGAACTTCCCCTGTACAGTTTCCTAGGCTGTAATCTTTACAGGAGCAGGTTATAATGTCTTTTCTCCTGGAGACACTAGTGAGTTTGAACTACCAGCCTTTTGGTTAGCACCACCAGAGCTCCTTAGAGAGAGAATTAGCATTGACTAAATAGGCTCTTATTAATGCAGTTAATCAGAGGACCTCCATTAGATAATGCCTCCATAACATTCATGTTCTTCCTCTAGAAATCTCCTTGCATTTCCAAATCCTGATGTTATTACAAGCATGTGTTCCGTTTCAACTCTAGATCCTCCTGTACTTGGCCTTTTATCCCATATCTTATTTTATCCATTTATCCTAGTTTTGAATGGTTATATTATTTGCTCCATAGGCCATTTTTAATAGAACATATCTTATTTCATTTTTATTTTACTTTGTGCATTTATCTATTGTTTGAATATTTCATATTATTGTTTGCTCCTTAAGTCATGATTTTCATATCTCATATTTTATTACTTCATTTTCAGTATAGATTTTTTATTCTATTTTCATATCTCTATATTGATTTTTTATATTTCGCCATGTGTTATGCAGTAGGTCCTTACTAAACTAATATATGTATATGTCTAGAAATAATACTGCAATGTCTGGGTCCTAGGCCATCTGTGTTAAAATGAGAGCATTGCGCTCTCATCACTACTTACCTATACAGCAAAGTTTGACACAGTTTAACTGAGCTATTAAGTAATTGATGCAACTTTTGTCAACAGATTTATTTACTGCATTATGCATCATAAGTATGAATGTTTGCAACTGAAAACAAAAGGCAGATTACATAATATTTAAGAGAGAAAGGTCTGGAATCAGGCTGCCTGAGTCTGAATCACAGATATTCTTCTTGCTATTGTGTGACTTGAGGCAGTTTGCTTAACTCACTAGGTCTTGATTTATTCACTTGTAAACAGAATAATATCGGAAACTACCCATAAGTTATTATGGTAATTAAGTTAGACTAGCCCTTCAGAGTAGATAGTAACCACTCAATAAATGTTAGCTATTATTACTATTGTCTGAACAACCCAAATCAGTTTTATTCAAAATACATAGAAGAAAGGAGCACTGGTGGCGCAAAAGATTAATTGCTCAGCTGCTAACTTAAAGGTTAGCATCTTGAACCCACCCAGTGGCTCTGTAGGAGAAAGACCTGGCAATCTACTTCCATAAAGATCACAGCCAGGAAAACTCTTTGGGGCAGTTCCACTATGTTGCATAGGATCACTATAAATGGGAATCGACTGGATGGCACCTAACAATAACAACAGCTAACTCTATCAAAAATATCTAAGGCAGAATTGATCCTGATCTTTCAGAAAAGAGACATAGACAAAATACATAACGATTCCACATGATCCTACATACATACACAAAGTAAAAAATGGAATATGTGAATTAATGTATTGACAATTTTTTGTTACTGAAATTGCCAAAGGGCTAAATCTTTTCACTCACTTGGCTTTTGTATCTCTACTTTTGCTGAACCAAAATGAATAATACCCATAGAGAGATTGCTTTTTGACTACAAATAATGAGATACTACAGTTTAAATTACTTCAAAAATGGTCTTGATTGAATCATTCTCAACTGCTTATTTTCAGAATCCAGATATTACTGCTAAGAATAACAAAAGAAAACTCAAGCCTGTCTTTTGAAACATGAACATTTTCAATATAGAGAGAATACTTTGGGTGTGAAAGAAAGAAACATCGCAAGTTGTTTAACCTATAGATATGTCACCCTAAATTCTTCAGCTTTACAAAATAAACTTTTCTTAATGTTTCTCAACCTATAAAGATTTCTAAATAAAATCCTGAATTAAAAATATTATATTTAAATTGTTATTCTGACTACCTACTATTGGTGGCTACAATTATGAAATATTTTTCAGTTAAACATTTCACATCCTTGCTTCTAAGGAGCATTCTGGTTGTACTTCTTCCAAGACAAATTTGTTCATTCTTTTGGCAGTCCGTGGTATATTCAGTATTCTTCGCCAAAACCATAATTCAAAGGCCTCAATTCGGTCTTCCTTTTTTGTTGTCCAGGTTTTGCATGCATATGAGGCAGTTGAAAACGCCATGGCTTGGGTCAGGTGCACCTCAGTCCTTAAAGTGACATCTTTGCTTTTTAACACTTCCAAGAGGTCTTTTGCAGAAGATTTGCCCAATGTAATGCGATGTTTCGTTTCTTGACTGCTGCTTCTATGGGTGTTGATTGTGGATCCGAGTAAAATTTAATCCTTGACAACTTCAGTCTTTTCTGCATTTATCATGATGTTGCTTATCGGTCCAGTTGTGAGGACTTTTGTTTTCTTTACGTTGTGTAATCCAAACTGAAGGCTGTAGTCTTTGATCTTCATCAGTAAGTGCTTCAAGTCCTCTTCACTTTCAGCAAGCAAGATTGTGTCATCTGCGTATCGCAGGTGGTTAATGAGTCTTCCTCCAATCCTGATGCCCTATTCTTCTTCATACTTGGATTATTTTCTCAGCATACAGATTGAATAAGTATGGTGATAGGATACAACCCTGATGCACACATTTCTTGACTTTAAACCATGCAGTATCCCCTTGTTCTGTTTGAACATCTACCTCTTGATCCATGTACAGGTTCCTCATGAACACAATTAAGTGTTCTGGAATTCCCATTCCTCTCAATGTTATCCATAATTTGTTATGATCCATACAGTCAAATGCCTTTGCATAGTCAATAAAACACAGGTAAACATCTTTCTGGTATTCTCTGCTTTTAGCCAGGATCCATATGACATCAGCAATGATATCCCTTGTTCCACATCCTCTTCTGAATCCGGCTTGAATTTCTGGTAGTTTCTTGTAGATATACTGCTGCAACCTCTTCTGAATGATCTTCAGCAAAATTTTGTGTGTGTGATATTAATGATATTGTTTGATAATTTGTGCATTCATTTGGATCACTTTTCTTTGGAAAAGGCATAAATGTGGTTCTCTTCCAGATGGTGAGCCAGGTGGATGTCTTCCAAATTTCTTGGCATAGATGAGCAAGCCCTTCCAGCACTGCATCTGTTTTTTGAAACATCTGAATTGGTATTCTGTCAATTCCTGAAGCCTTGTTTTTCACCATTGTCTTCAGTGCAGCTTAAATTTCTTCCTTCAGTGCCATTGGTTCTTGATCATATGCTACCTCCTGAAATGATTGAACATTGACCAATTCTTTTTGGTACACTGTGTATTCCTTCCATCTTCTTTTCATGCTTCCTGCATTGTTCAGTATTTTGCCCATAGAATCCTTAACTTGTAACTCATGTCTTGAATTTTTTCTTCAGTTCTTTCAGCTTGAGAAATGCTTAACATGTTCTTCCCTTTTGGTTTTCTAACTCCAGGTCTTTGCACGTTTCAAAACTGTCACACCTAGACCTTCGAAGAACAGACTTATTTTTTGACATTTAAATTTTTCTGGAGCCTAGAGAGAGAAGGAAAGCTTCAAAATTATTTTTTCATAGAACCACCATTACATTAATACAAATATCTGCCAAAAACAGCACAAAAAAGGCACTTCCGATCAATCACACTTATCAATACAGGTTCGAGATTCCTAATTAGAATCAGCAAATAATTTATTCAAATGTCAAAAGAAAAACTCATGAAGAAAGGAAAATTATAAAGATTGAGTGAACTTTGTTGGAAAACTCTTCCAATATTTCTAAATTGGGAGCAGTTTCCTCCACATGCAAGTTGCTATTTAACTATATGTTAGGCATAATGCAAACGTATTAATCACTTTCTGATCTGGTGACTGTTTTAAGAATGCCACTATTTTATCCTGTGGATAAAGTATTCTGACTTCTTAACTGACTTAAAAGAGTGCCACCTGGTCAGGCATTGTGGGGCTAAGTGTTCTCTTCTACCTTGCATTCATGCTAAGAAAGCCGACTATCTGTTTTGTGGCCCTTATCCTTAGCTTTCTCAGCATGAATGACCATTTCAGGAGGAACTGTATTTTGTAACGGTATTGATTGTGTTGGTTTGTAAAGGCCCCATAATGTTTTACCTACATCAAACTAGAGCTCTCTGAAAGAGAAAACCATAATAGCCAGAGCCTCCTGGTATCTCAACGAGTTTTATAGAATTGCAGTTTATGGATCAGCTTTGTAATAGTGTAGAGGTTCATTGGGCTTAACCAGGTGTGGGAAATTGTAGGGTACCTTTATAAAGTCATAACATTTTCAAGGACAGAGATGTGATGGTTCATATTATATTAGTCCAATAGTAATCTTAAGAGGAGAGGCAGTTTTGCTTGGTATACATTTCTGGGTAACACAGAGTTTGCCTTGATTTGCAAGAGTAATTTCCTTTTTCTATCTTTTTTTTTTCTTTTATTGTTCTATCAATAGCATAATTTCTGTGGGTTTCAGGAGCTTCCTAAGCACTAACATGCTCATGCATATGCTGTTGCTGTTGGCCTTATTTATTCTCACCTTTTCTCTAAGATTTGTTTTAAATTGATGTTGGTACTGTCTTATTAAAATTCTGGCTTTCACCACAGTTTTCTCCTTTGGTACCAACTCTGGTAGCTTAGTAACCAAAGTTGTAACCTACGCACATATTACTGTACTCTAACGTTCTTACCTGTTGGGTGGATTTCAATAAAAGGTGAATTCAGGGTGAGTAGTCAATTAATAGCTACTTGGTATTAATTAGGTTGCATGCACTGGTGTTTTTAGGACATATATAATGTAAGATAGAAGTGTGTCCTGTCCTTACAAAATGAGCAATCTAGAGGGGAGAGAAATATAAAAAATATATTAAGCAAATAATGATTTTAAATAATAAGTGAAAGTTTTTCTGTGTTGGGAGCTGATTCAGTCATAAGGTAATTTCATATTATGGATGACTGGTATCCTTCAAAAAATAATAGATAGATAGGTAGGTAGGTAGGTAGATGGATGCCATGGAATCAGCTCTGACTCGTGGTGACTTTATATGCAACCGAAAGAAACGTTGCTCAGTCATACAGCGTCCTCATGGTCTCCAGCATGTTCTAGTCTATCATTGCAGTTATTGTGTCTATCCAGCTCATCAAGTGTCTCCCACACTCTCACTCTACTTCATAATGTCCTCCTCCAGTGATTGATCCCTCCTGATGATGTGTCCAAAGCAAGCAAATCGGGCGTTGTTCTGTTGTGATCCAAAAAGTTTCTATTGGCTAATTTTTGGAAGCAGAACACCAGGCCTTCCTTCCTAGTCTGTCTCAGTCTAGAAGCTCTGCTGAAACCTGTCCACCATGAGTGACCCTGCTGCTATTTGAAATACCGGTGGCATAGCTTCCAGCATCATAGCAACATGCTAGAAACCACAGTACGACAAACGGTTATACAGGTGGTGGCCCAAAATAATAGGAGCATTAAATTTGAAGCTTTATATATATTGTTACTTTATAGTCTGACTGTCATGTAGTAATTTGTGACCTTGGGAAATTTTCTTAATGTATGTATGACTTCAATTTTTCATCTGTAAATGAAGATAGTAGGCCTTTTATTATATACATGAAACGTACTTAAAATAAAGTTAATGACTCATTAATGATAGTTGGCAGATAATCCAAACGTCTTGTGTTATAAATGAGAAAAAGAGCAAACCCAAGTTGGAGGGCTTCCATCAACTGGGGATCTGCCCTGGGGCAGAGAGGGACACATTGAGTTTTCATGTAACTCACTCTTCATTACTTCTCTCTTATCAGTGTTAAAGTTTAAATGATAAGATGTGCAAGTTTGGGGATGTATGAGAGTAAGTACGTCAGAATGAATGGTGACTGTAAGCTGTCCTGTTAAAGCAGTTTCTTGTCCTTAGTCAAATAGACAGTTGGCAGCAAATTCAGGACTAGAATCCAGTCCCTTCAGTCCAATTCACTGTCTGCTTATCATGAGCAAACCAAGAACATTAAGAACTGCATTTTGAACTGGCTTTGAAAACAGTAACCTCAATCCTGCAGTCTCAATCCAGTTTTGGATTTGGAAATACTTAGTACTGAGCTCTTCCCTGCTGCACTCTGGGGTCTTGAGCAAGGCACACAACTTCTACTCCCTTCTGATACCCTCATGTTAATAACCTGCCTACAGACCCCAGAGGAGTGTTTGTGAAAAAAAAAACAATTAATAAAATGCAATTAGAGGAACCCCTTGAAAATAATATACAGGTGGTATTTACAAATGCTAACTAATACACACAGTTCACAACACAAAACCGCTTACATGACAGATATTAAAATTACCACTAAATCATTAACTACAATTGAATTTTCCCCCAATAGCAAATGTTTACTTCCTACAGGTTATATACTACTTAACGTGGTCCAGTGTCAGCATAAAGCTATGATTTGGCAATTGTATTTGTATATTTAATGACTGTTGATAAAGCTGAAATAATCAGTGCAAAGATTCCATTTTTATAAAGCACATCTAGGATTGGAGCCAAAGGAAATCATTCAGCATTTCTGATATATAGAAGATAGGAGGTACTATATTAAGATGAAGTAACACATGAAATGATGCCTAGGACATCAAATTGATTAAAATAATCAGTATAGTTTTTAATCAGTGTTGGCTTGCATTGTGAAGGAAGGGAATAATTTAAAGTGCATGATGTTTGTGTCACAGTGTTTAGAGAATCCTAGAAGACGAAAGATGCCTTAGAGCTACAGGATAAAAGAAGTCTTGGATCTTATTGCTGGACAAGGACATGAGGCACAAAAAGATAAAGGACTTTTTAAGGTCTTGTAGAAGTTGATTTGTTTAAATTTGCTGCAGAGTTCAGGAGTTGGCTTAATAGGTAGAAGTTAAATGGTTACCTGGTTCAGTTTTTAAAAAGAATTTCTAGAAATTAGATACTTCAAAATATGAAAAAAATAAACTGCTTTGAATAATAGTGAAGTTCTATTATTGCAAGTTATCAGTTATATAGTAGGTAACCTACTGACATGAATTATGTAGCAAAAATCCCTTGGGGGGAAAAGCCTGAATAGATATTATCTAAATTTCATTCTAGTCCCTGAGTGATGCAAATGATTAATGCGCTTAGCTGCTAACCTTAAGGCTGGAGGTTCAAGTCCACCCAGAGGCCTCAGAAGAAAGGCCTAGTGATCTACTTTGAAAAATCAGCCATTGGAAACCGTATGGAAATCGTTCTACTCTGATACACATAGGGTCACCATGAGTTGGAATTGACTTAGTGGCATCTGGAACTGGTACTGCTGGTAAATTCCATTCAAATATGGCTTTCTGTATCTTAAAATATCCAGCTTTACTGTTGTTGTGTTTTTGTGTTGTTGTTAGTTGCTATGGAGTTGCCCCCGGACTCATGGTGACCCCATGCATTACAGAGAAGAACTGCCCCCTAGGGTTTTCTTGGATGTAATCTTTTTTTATTTTCATAAAACATTTTTTTCTGTAAAAATATAGACAGATTTTTTTAACAGAAAAGGAGAAGTATATCCCTTTACAGTAAAAAAAAAAAAAAAATACAATA
>NW_004443937.1:1361569-1389095 GCF_000243295.1 Trichechus manatus latirostris
AATAATTGGACAAAGAGTAAAACATTTTCTTGAAATACAAAAATTCAAAAGTAACATAAAAACCAAAAAAAAAAAAAAAAAAAAATTGCCATTGAGTCAATTCCAACTCATAGCAACCCTATAGAACAGAGTAGAATTACCCCATAGAGTTTCTGAGGAGTGGCTGGTGGGTTCGAACTGCCGACTTTTTGGTTAGCAGCCAGGCTCTTGACCATTGCACCACCAGGGCTCCTAAATGTAACATACTACCCATAAACTACGTATTTAACTAAAACTAGATCTAGTTGTTTACAAGACCTAACTTTAAACTATACATATATGAATTTATACAACTAATATTTAGCAACTATTGAAAATCTATCTGTAAATTAAAAAGTTGAGCAAAGTTGTCTTTGCCTCTGCAGCTTATAGCTGTAGCTTACCAACTGGCAGTGCCTGACTGCAGGCAGCTTATTCTCAGTAACCTTCAACTGCAGTATGGACCTGAAATAGAGGCTGCTGTTTGGGTTACTTCCCGTCGGCTACTTGTGGTGTAGCTGCCTTAGATGCTCTATCTTAGCCAGAAGAGATGCCATCTCCTCAAAGTCTCTGAAAAGTGAAGATACTGGAGTGGCAGTGCTGTGCTTGCATCAGAGCAATGAGGCTTGTCCAGAAGGACTCGCCAGGCTGATCTGTAAAGCATTTTGTTTTCGGTTTAGGATTCAGCTTCATCATTGTCACTTTCATCATTGTTGTCATTCTCTTCCTCCTCATCTTCTTCCCTCTTCTTCTCTTTAACCATTTTCAGGTATTCACTAACCAAAATCTTCTTTGATAATGCATCTGAAAGAAACTGAGAGGTTTCTGATTCCTCTCAGTATTTGATGAATCACTGTAAGTCAGTGCTCTCTGTTCTTTCCCACTGCCATGTTTGTAGCAGTAGGTGGCTAGATACTGAGAGAAGAGTTCCATGGCCTTGGCCATGAGTACCAGTGCCTCCTGGTTAATATAATGCTGGACACCTCAGGGGAGCTCTTCGTGATGACTCGGATGCGGGACAATGGCAGCAAGACCAGCCACTGCTCCCCACCCTGCCCTTCTCTTTGCCAACGACCAAGTCCACCATCTCTCCACCTACTGCCCCGGGGCAGCAGTTGCAGACCCAACCCCTAGCATGCCATCACTCATTCCTGCCACAAGGCAGCCTGCAAACAAAGTTGGTGCTGAGGAGCTCTTGGCTATAATCTTTACAAAAGCAAATCACCAGGCCTTTTTTTCTCTAGAGCTGTTGAGTGTGTTCAAACCACCAACCTTTCGGGTAGCAGCCG
The DNA here is from genome assembly GCF_000243295.1 of Trichechus manatus latirostris. Classification (NCBI taxonomy): domain Eukaryota; kingdom Metazoa; phylum Chordata; class Mammalia; order Sirenia; family Trichechidae; genus Trichechus; species Trichechus manatus. The sequence continues at coordinate 1,362,877 of NW_004443937.1, forward strand.
ATGGCAAACTGCTTCCGTCACCCAGCTCCTTTCAACTTTATTAAGATCTTGTCATTTTTAGGAATAACTAGAGTTAACAGATAAAAAGTAAATATCTGGAGATACTCATTTGTTCAGGATATGTCCCACATCTATTTGTTGCTAAGCAGGGAACTGGAAAAACTGATCTCCTTATGTCCCTTCCAGCTCAATGATTCAAGATGCTGGCATTTTAGTGAAATGTAATATAACTTAGCAAATAGAGAAGTCTGCAACTAAAAGATAAAGCACTTATATGTCAAATGGCATTGTGTGAATAAATCTGAAATGTAATTTTGAACCAATTTTTAAAACTTCCACTAACAGAACACGATGTCATGTAGAAGATGATGAGGAGGCAAGGGATATATTAAGAAAAGCTGCAGATAACCAAATGTCTTCTTGCATTAAGTGAATTTACCAAATCTTTAAAGGAGTAATCATGTGTATCTGAATGTGAGTGTGTTTTCTGGGATGTGTGGGTCAACTTCCCTCCCCATACACATAAACGCAACATCAGCTCAAAGACTTATTTGCATTCTGATTTCAGACTATTGAATGTTTATAGTCACTGCACTTGATGACTTTAATTTTTATTTTCAGGTTTAATAGTCCCAAGGTTTTGATTCTGCTAGAAGTCATGGTCACTGGGTGTCTTAGGCTGAGTTCCCTAAAGAAGCAAAACCAGTGAAGCATATATAGAGAGAGGAAGAGAGGGAGATGTGTATCAAGGAAATGGCTCACACAGTTGTAGAGGTGGGCAAGTCCCAAATCTGTAGGTCAGGTGTCATGCTGGAGGCTTCTCTTGACTCACGCAGCTCACGAACCGAGGGTAGGCAGGTCAGATGGCAGGCCACTGGTTCATGGGCTACGGAGACTGACAAATCCAAGATCAGCAGACCACTGGCGCAAGTCCCAAGAATAGGAGGTCAGATGATGACGAGCCAGATGCAGGACCCAGAGCAAGAAAAGAGCTTTGCCAGAATGTCCATATATATATTGGATGCAGGCCACACCCCTGAGGAAACTCCCCTTACAGCTGATTGCCTGATCACATCATGGAAGAAGACTACATCATTACATATCTGCCAAATTACATCGTTGCATAGCTGCCAAACTACATCATTACCTAACTTCCAAACCACTGAGAACCATGGCCCAGCCGAGTTAAGACACAATCTTAACCATCACACTGGGCAGCATGATGGCCTGAAGACAGTCTGGTATGTAGAGTCTTAGGGTATTTGCTGGGATTTGTTTGTGATACACCACCATTGTACAAGTAGGCATTATGACCCCTATAGCTGGTGTTGTCAGTACCCTGCTAATATGCTTCAGACATACAATTGTGATTCTGAGGACTTCTAGATCCTAGATCCTGCCTTTCTTTTCCTCAGGACTTTTTTTTACTAGAACTGTAAAAAATTGTATTGCTCCTGTATTTAGCTGAGCTTAAATGCTGAGAACTAACATCCCCTGTAAGCAGCCCTCAAGCAATGACTCATAAAAGGTACTCTTTTAGCCATCAGGTAGGATAACTCTGAGAGGTGTGTTTTATACCACTTCCCAGAATTTCGCAGCAGGATTGCCCACCGTATTAGCTGGTTTAATAGATCATCTTTTATTGGATGGCTTCACTTCCTTATATCATTTCCTTACTTCCTTTTTGGTGTTACCTACACTTCTTAAATAAATTAGATACACTCCAATACTTGTCTCAGAGTCTACTTCTGCGAGGACCCAAACTAAAACACACCTCAAACTCAGCTGGTGAGAGTGAGCTGTCCTAAAAGTATTTGTAGACTCAACACTTGCTCAGTGTACATTTTTTCATTCCAGTCTCAGTTCAGCACTGTTTCATCACCATAATAAGCAACATCACACAATAAGCAATGCCTTTGTTGTCAAGAGGTGGCAAGAAGTGAGCCATAGGCTATCCTTAAGGGGGTTTCATATGTCCATCTTCATTTCCTTTTTGTGTTGTACTCTAGTGGTAAGGAGTCCTAGTGGTGCAGCGGTTAAGCACTTGGCTGTTTAATGGAAAGGTCAACATTTGAACTTACCAGCCCCTCCATGGGAGAAAATGTGGTGGTCTGCTTCTGTAAAGAATACAGCCTTGGAAACCCTATGGGGTAGTTCTGCTCTGTTCCACTCCTATAGGGTGGCTATGAGTTAGAATCAACTCGATGGCACTGGGTTTTAATGGGCTGTAATGGGAAGCACCAGACAGTGCTCCACAAAATCCAGCATCTGTGTACAGAGTAAACCTGTGCTTCATAGGTGTAAAAATGGGGTGGCGGAGGCATCTAACCTCCTCTAACTTCACATGGGGGATGGAGAATCAAGATCAACAGCCGAGGCTACTCCTTTGAGGTAGAGGTCAGACATACCTCCTCTCTCCAACCTTTCTACCAATTCTGACACAGCCGTCCCTCCCACGGCACTCTTCTACTTCTCTGCTGGATTCAATAATTCATTGCAATGGCCACACAGAACTCACAGACAGTACTCAGGATTATGGGGTTTATTAGGGAAATAACAGGTTACAATTCAGGTTCTGGAATGCTCAGGATGCAGTTCTTCCATCAGGACAGCCTCTTCTCAGCCGTGCCCTCAGGCAGGCCTCTCTCTGGCCTTTGGCACCTCAGCCCCTTGGCCTGGCCTCTGACCTGCTTGGGCAAGTGTCACAAAGCTCTTTAGCTCGGTCAGTAAGTGCCCGGAGGTGCCCTGCTCTGCCAGTAAGCCTCAGCCCAAAGGTGCTCAGCCCTTTAGCCCTGTGAGTCAGTGAGCCTGTCTCTGCCATGTGCCCAGAGGCACCCCCCTCTGCCAGCAAGCCTCCTGCCTGAGAGCATTCAGCTTTCTAATTCCGTTGTCCAGGAAGCCCACTGCGGCATCTCCTGCCAGTCTACTGGTTCTGCTGCCTCTGCTACTGCCGTTTCTCTACAGCTTCTTCTCACCGTCTCCAGTGTTACAGCTCTCTCTTTTTGTCTCTTGCATCTAGGAGGTTCTCAGGGCAGGTATTTTGGGTCCAAAGGCCACACTCCACTCCTAGCTCTTTTTTCTCGGTGATAGTGAGGTCCCCCCTGTCTGCCTGTGGGATGGCTCCTTTTAAGCCTAACTGGATGGCAAAATTGACTAATTCCCTTGTTAGGGTTCCATATACCTTATTTGCATAGTTCCACCCCCACAAGGGTGCCATGCACTTTATTTGCATTATTAGCAAGCTATCCAATCCCCTTGGTGGGCCACAAGCACCTCATTTGCATAGTCCCATCCAGTCATTTGGCGTGAGTTACAAGACCATGGTGAGAAAGGCCATATGAAAGTGACCCATCATACTGCAATAGGAATTTCTAGGCTGTGATCTTTGAGAAACAGATTGCCAGACCTGTCTTTTGAGGCACCTCTGGGTGGGTTTGAATTACCAAACTTTCTGTTAGTAGTCAAGCGCTTAACCATCGGTGCCGCCCAGGGATTCCGTGTTAAAGATAAAAACATCAAGAAGGATCACCTGTAATATCCCTGCTGAGTACTGAACACTTAACTTTGTTAGGCAAAATGCTAAGTGCTTTGCAACTTTATCTGACATAGTACTCAGAGCAACCTTTTGAGGTAGTACTTTATTCCTGTTTTACAAAGGAGAAACCTTATTCACAGAGAGATTAAGTAAAATGCCAACAAAACACTAGCAAGTAAGTGGCTGAGAGGGGATTTGGACTTTTCCCTTCCCTTGTAATGGAGTCTATAAAACTTGGGATTTGAACAACATTGGTGTATGTAACTTTATATGCCTAACCATATCTAATTCTGTGTCTGTAACTAGCTTTTATGGACAATGTTATCTTGTATCCTGAATATGAAAAAAATTTAAAAGTGCAAGGTATTACTGGGTGGATCTCATCAGGAGTAAGACTATACAAAGATACCAGTTGCTGTCGAGTCGATTGTGACTCATGGTGACTCCATGTGTGTTAGAGTAAAATTGTTCTCCATAGGATTTTCAGTGGCTGATTTTTCAGAAGTACACCACCAGGGCTTTCTTCTGAGATGCCTCTGGATGGACTCCAACCACCAATCTTTTGGTTAGCAGCCAAACGCATTAACTGTTCAACCACCCACACGCTCTTATACAGGGGTGGAGAGGGGTGTCAGCCACATTAAGAACACTGTCAAGAACAGAAAGGCAGAGAAATGAGGACCAAATCTTTTTTTCTTCTTTGCGTGTGTGTGTGTCTGTGTGCGTGTGTGTGTGTGTTATCCACTGTACTCCACTATCCCTTTACCCAGGCACTAACACAATTCCATTTGCGTGCACCCCTTTCAAACCTCTCCCGATTGAAACAGTGATAGTCCAGGGGCCAGGAGACCTGGGCTTTAGTTTCAATTCTGCTAACTCTGAGTTTTTATAAAATAGGAGATCTGGATTTGACACTGTCCAGTGTTCCTTTCAGCCTCAAAACAGATGTTGTCTTTTTATTGCCCCTGAAAAACAAAGAGATCTTTTCAATTATAGATTCTAAATGCATTATAATATTGAGTTCTATTTGGGTTCTTGATCGTCTGTATCAGAAAAATAACCAAAAAATTTAGATCAATTACTTATATCTACAGCCATTGCTCTTCAAGCTGGTTTCCACTGCCATCTTCCCGACAGACTATTGGTGTTTCTGGTCTGTAATTGGATATAAAATTTATTTTTGCATTTTCTGGAACCTCTATCTGTGCTTAGCTTTTTTGAGGAATTTTTAAGGAATGAATTTAGCTCATTAGCACTAAGTGTTCAGATCTTTTGACATAAAGGAGAGCTGTTAATATCCTGTTATTCTCATGTCTGAAAGTGACATGGTTTCAAAGGGGTGCTTCATCATGTGTAGGGATGCAGTGACCATTGGGTAATGAGATATAACATTTCCTGAAAATTAGTGAGATGTTGTCCAGAATCTAAATTTCTTGTATCTTTGCCACCTGTCCTGAATTTCTGGTGCCGAATCGGAGTTTCTCTGCCAAACCGAAACAGCAGCGTTGGCTTTGGTTGCCCTCTTTTTGACGTCAGCTTTGGTTTTTAGCATGTACGGTGATGCTACTGTTTTTAGTGAAATGAGCCTTGAACGGACTCCGACAGTAATGAGCTGATAACCAATAAAATAAATAATTGATTCATCTCAGAAAAACCTGACTCCTAGAAGTGATGTTCCTGAGAAACTTGTGTATAACTGTCCTCTCGAAAGCTTCCCAAGTTTTTGCCTTTATTTATTTATTTTTTTGTTTGTTTGTTTCCAAATGGACTATTTTTGACAAACAGACCTCTAAGGGCAGTCAACTGTCAAATACAAAGTTATGGCTGGTGCAGCTGCCTTTGGGATCACTCGCTCCATTTATTCATTATAGAAAGCTCAGATGCACAAACATGTGATGCCATTTTGTGCACCTGTCAGTTTAGTGCATCTAATGAACATTGATCATGCTCACTCGGATAAATTTCTTGGGGCCACAAACAAGAAATTGGTGGTTTCTGAAAAACGCGGTTGCACTTTGCCTCAGTGGAATCCATTTTGCTATTAAAAAAAAAAAATTTAAAATGTACCTTAAAATTTACTACAAAAGAGAAAATACACTAATCCAAAATTTATTCTGGTTTTGCAAAAATAAACCTAGTATTTGTCTGCTTAAAACAGAGGTTTTAATGACTTTAGAGAGCCGTTAAATTTTGCTATATGGATGTTTTAAGTTTTTTGCTCCAAAAATCACTTTTGCTCTTTTTTATTATACTTTCCATTACCAAACGTCCTACTGGGTAGCATCAACATTCATAAATTGCACTGAGTACGCGCTCTGATCAATTGCTGCCAGATTTACTGTTCCCTATTATGGTAAGAAAAATACTATTTGATTTTTACATCCTGTCAAAAATCTCATAAAAGGAATAGTTTAGGTTCTTATAATTGAAAGACATCGTTTTTTATGAATGATTCTTCTTGTTCACTGTCTCAGTTATTATCAGGAGCAAATTAAAAAAGAAAAAAGTGAACAAACAAACAAAAGTATTTAATTAGTTTGCCTCAGCTAGAGGTGCATTATGGTTAGCAATGATTTACTCATAACTGTTTGTGACAGGAGAATATCCTAATCAGGTTTCGGAAGGGGTAAGTACGTTTAGATTACTCTACTTGTTTTGTTATTTCTGGAGTCCTTGTGGCTCAGTGGTTAAGTGCTTGGCTGCTAACTGAAAGGTCAGTGGTCAAACCCACCAGCAGCTCTGTGGGAAAAAGATGTGTCAGTCTGCTTCCATAAAGATTTAAAGCTTTGGAAACCCAGTGGGTCATTTCTACTCTGTCCTGTAGGGTCGCTATGAGTCGGAATCAACTCGAAGGCAACAGATTTGGATTTTTTTTTTCTTTTTGGTTGTTATTTCAGTGTTTACATTTCTTTTGATTGAGGTTTTTTTTAATTCACTCTTCGGCATAAAATAACTGAAAAAGACAGATGTGCTGAAATTATACTGCTGGATCATCTAAACAACTAGTGGGCTTTTCAAATTGCTGATGAAAATTAGAATTGGATCATGATACTATAGTGTCTCAGTTGAGCATTCCATTCAGAATGTGGCACACCTTTAGAAAATATATTAACCTAGTATTTTTTCTTTTTTCTCTAGGAATCTATCATTCAGAAACATTAAATGTGTGGGTAAAGAAACATATTCATGGGTGTTCATTTGCAGCTTTGTTTGCTGTAGGAAAAAAATTAAATGATGTAGGTATCAATAGAGAGAAGGTTCTAAAAGTTAGGTTCCACACTTGCAGCAGAATATTATAAGCTTATTAAAGTGATAAGGTAAAGCCCGGCTACCACCACTGACTACTCTGACAGGGATCACAACAGAGGATCCCGGACAGAGCTGAAGAAAAATGTAGAACAAAATTCTAACTCACAAAAAAAGACCAGACTTACTGGCCTGACAGACACTGGAGAAACCCCGAGAGTATGGCCCCCGGACACCCTTTTAGCTCAGTAATGAAGTCATTCCTGAGGTTCACTGTTGAGCCAAAGATTTAGACAGCCCCACGAAACAAAATGAGACGAATGGGGCACAACAGTCCAAGGAAAAGGACTGGAAGGCAGGAGAGGACAGGAAAGCTGGTAATAGGGAACCCAAGGTTGAGAAAGGAGAGTGTTAACATGTCATGGGGTTGTTAACCACTGTCATAAAACAATATGTGTACTAACTGTTTAATGAGAAACTATTAGTTCTGTAAACCTTCATCTAAAGTACAATAAAAAATTTTAAAAAAATGATAAGGTAGAACAACATGTTCTGATATGAAGGGATGTGCATGTCCATGAAAAAAGCATCATAAGAGCAATATGCATATTATAATGCTCTTTCTTAAATAAATAAGATTAAAAAATATAAACAACCTTTACATATATTTGTATGTATATGAATGGAAAGACGAAGAAAGACATGGTGGTCTACATCCGAAAAATCAGTCACTGAAAACCCTGCAGAGCACAGTTCTACTCTGACTCACATGGGTTGCCATGAGTTGAAACTGACTCCATGGCAACTGGTTTGGTGTTTCGGGTGAAATGCAAAGAATTAAGTTCTGAAAGAGAATTCATCTATGAGAATAATGGGATATGGAACATTTAAAAGGGGATTTTGATACATATATCTCTATTCTTGAATATTTTATAAAAATAATGCATTAAACTAAATTTTGTGTAATAGGTTATAATTTAAGAAAAAAAGAGGAAGTCTATGAAGCTGGTAAGAGGAACCACAATTAATCCAATCAACAGACATTTACTGGATATTTTATGCCAATCACTGCCTTTGTCACTGGAGGTACAAGGGAGGGGAAAGACATACGCTGAGCTCAGGGATATATAAATCGATATATATTTTTTAAAGCATACAACTTTTTTTATTATATAGGAAAAATACAAGGAGTTAGAAGAGTGTATAATGATCTGGTCAGTGGAGGCTTCCTGAAGAAGGGATATTTGTACCTGAATCTTAAGAAATAGGCCGGAGTGTTCAGTTTCTCTGATTGGCTACAGCTAATCTGCAATGATTTGCAAACGGCAAACCACCCAGAAAGATCGGTCATTGTAACTTCCACTGCATAGGCAAAGAATGAGTCAAGTAATATTGAGGCCAGTATGTCTTCATTTGTTCATTTGTGAGGCACTTATGAGCTCACTGTTACTGGCATTATTTGGGTGACTGAACATCTGCCATTGGCCAACCCATACCCCTTAGTCACCGGACCTAAATCTCCCCTCTTTTTTTCCCTTTCTTTCCCTCCTTCCATCTATGTGCTCATGAATTCACACATCCAATAAAAATTTATCAAGCGTGTTGTGTACGCCAGATATTAGGGGAAACAAGCATGATTCTAACCCTACAAGCTCAGATTCTATTGGAAGAAACAGACAAAAATTTAATTAATAATAATCACAAATAGTGATTAATGTGAATGCAACTATTGGAGTGCTGAAATAGAGAATAAAGAGAGAACCTATTTTAGATGGTATATTCAGTGAAGGTCTGTCTGGGGAGGTAGCACTAAGCTGAGACCTCAGCATGAGAAAGAGCCACGGAGGGGAAGAGTGAAGGGACAACCATGTGCAAAATCTTGATTTAGGAAAGAACTTGGAGTATTTGAGCAACTGAAACAAGGTGAATATAACTGGAGAACACCTTCAGTTGAACAAGGATCCCTGCCCTGGGTTGGTGCAGTACCTTAGTGGAAATACTACCCAAGAATACTGAAGGCGCTTCTTCAGACAGTGCAAGATCAAAGTCTGTTTGGTGATTTCCAGGATTGGTACTCTTTTTCTTGGAATCGTTGAAACTTAGGTGTGGAAGAAATTCGCAAGGTATTCTAATTAAATCATTCCTCCCATTGAGTGCACTTTCTAGTGAAAATCTGAATTGCTGAAATTCTCCATCACTGCAATGTTTTTTTTCTCAGCTGATACTTCCATTAACTCAGGGCCTATCATCCATTTCCTCCCCAAAGGTGATAGTGAATACATTTGGAGTACCACTCCCATTTCACCTGTATACTTTTAGTTCATGCTTCTAATGCCCCTCCCCGCTAAAGCCCCCTTTATACCTAAGGAATCTTTGTGATAGGATGCATTTAAAACTGTCATTATTTTATGCAGAGCTCTCTCAAACTTTTTGTTATGGATTGAATTGTATTCCCCTAAAATGTGCATCCACTTGGCTAGGACATGATTCCCAATATTGTGTGGTTGTCCACCAGTTTGTGATCTGACGTAATTATCCTATGTGCTATAAATCCTAACCTCTATGATGTTAATGCTGGAGCCCTGGCGGCGCAGTGGTTAAGCGTTTGGCTGGTAACTAAAAGTTCGGCAGTTTGAATCTACCAGCTGTTCCTTGGAAACCCTATAGGGCAGTTCTACTCTGTCCTATAATGACAATGGATGGGTTTGGTTTTGCTTTTAGGATGTTAATGAGGACAGATTAGAGGCAGTTATGTTAATGAGGCAGGTCTCAATCTACAGGATTACTTTGTATCTTGAGTCAGTCTCTTTTGAGATATAAAAGAGAATCGAGCAGAGAGGAGAGGAACCTCATACCACCAAGAAAGAAGAGCTGGGAGTGAGCATGTTGTTTCCCTGTGCTGAGAAGCTCCTAGACCAGGGGAAGATTGATGACAAGGACCTTTCCCCAGAGCTGACACAGAGAGAAAGCCTTCCCCTGGAGCTGGTACCCTGAATTTGGACTTCTGGACTCCTAAATTGTGAGAGAATAAATTTCTCTTTGTTAAAGCCATCCACTTGTGGTATTTCTGTTATAGCAGCACTAGATAACTAAGACACCTTGAGACAGTGTTGAAGTTAACCCTTTGTCCTAAATCATCCCAAGGAAGGTGGTTTTCCAGTAGTTCCTGCTGAAATCTGATCTTGTAACTATCCAAGATGTATTCAGTGCAGAGTTGAGCCAATTATCTAAATAATTCAAATCAAAGAGCTTGATACTAAAGAGAATTTCCTGAATTATCCCCATGGTTTGTTTATACTGCCAAACAGCGTTAACTCCACCAGTTAACTACCAATTCAATGAAATAAGTTATGAGAAATATTATGTATAAATATATGGCTACATACAATCTGAAATAGAGACACTGGTAGTCTTTCTTAACTGGGATTCCTCATCTGAACCGCAGAACATAGAAAATGCCTTGAGTGGCTATGTTCTCAGTTCTCCCAAGGAATACTAGTGCAATTGTAATACTATTCTAGATGCATAGGAGAAAGCATTCATTACATACAGTGGATGTGCCTTGTTTGAGAAAGCCCACTTAAGAAAGATGTAAGAATCCTATACATAAATCAGAAAAGATCCTGTGCGTAAATATGTACCTATATATATACAACCTCTATGAATTCCTAGAGAAAACAATTTATATCTATTTCCTCGTATTTTCATACTATAAAATCTGGAAAAACACTATGATTTCTACCCCTTGTAATTAATTTCTGGCTGTCAACCTAGACTGTGCTTTTATTGGCAAAGTAAAGTGTTAAGGCAATTGAAGACATAATGCAGGTCAAAAACCATTTATATCTCTATTTACAGGCAAAGGCTAGGTAGGCCCTTAGTAAATGTCTGCAGAGTAAAGTTGAATTGAATTAGTTCGAATTGAATTGAATTGCTCTGAGAGAGCTGTAGCTGGAGCCAATTATTGCTTCATCATTTGTCCAGTGTTTTCTGCTGAATATTTCAACAATTATTCATTCTACCAACAATTTATTGAGTGCATACCTATTATGAGCCAGGCAGAAACTCGATTCAGGCTATGGATAGACAAATTAAATAAACATGGTTCCTAGTCCCCAGTGGCCCATAATATACAGAGCAAGATAAGGTGCAAAGTGCCATCAGTGATACAAGTAAGGGCTGCAGGGAGCTCTCTCTCAGGTAGGTAAATGAGATAGGAAGGGTGGTGGATGGAGTTAGAGAAAGCATACTGGAGAAATGGTGCCTGATTAGAGTTCTTAAGGTGTGGCCTTCCTAGACTGATGAGGCAGGGGATATTCTGTTTAGCTGGCACGATGTCATTTTAGTATTTCCTCATGGGTTTTTCCCATGCTTTTTATCATTTTATTGAATCCATCTAGAGTAAGTTTTGATTGGCCTCTGGCATGAATTTGGACTTGGGTTATTATAAGGGTATTCTTTGTGATCTCAGAGCTTGGCAGAGATATTAACTGCAAATATTGCCTTCAACTCTTGTGGCTAATCATATTTTCAATTATATATATATATTCATACCCACTATAGTTTTTAATCTCTGATCTATAGTTTAGTGTCTCATATATCTTTTATTTTCACAGCTTCAGATATTTTTCCCATTTTATAAATACATACGGCCATAAATTGTCAGATTATAAATAAAGTATGTGTAAACTGATAATTTTTTTGGAACTTTTTTCCTTCTCTTTGGAATTGCCTAGATGATTATTAAGAATCATTTTTGGGAAGGATAGATTGATGGACTTGGAGTCCATAGGTCCTCTTGTAAAATTCCATTTTCATCAGGTAGTAGAATAAAGACTTACTAAGCCTAATCTTCTTTTATTTTATACATTAAGAGCAGGAAGGTGATTTATATGAACCTTTGAATTAAGTTATGCGAAATGTTTGCTTCATGTGTAGATTGCTTGCGATATTATGATAAATATTTCATCTTTCAATTTTGCTTGATTTTCCACCGGTTTTCATACCAGTGGTGCCTGTTAATTACTAAAGTGTTCAGACACATTTTAAGAATTGTGGATTTCACGTGAGGAGAGGGGAGACTCTGATTTACTTCTCAGAGATTTTGATTGACAGCTTCATAGTCCACCCCCCCCCACCCTTGGAAATTACTTGAGCAAAAGAAAAAGTCGATATAAGTCAATAACAGCTGTATGTTTTGGAAGAAAAGTTTCCAGAAATGCACTCCATTAAAGTTCCTTAAAATAAGATAATATAAAATAAAATCATGTCCATTAAAAGACCCAAATATTTAAATTCTTTTTTTAACGCTCTGATGAATGACAATTTTTTTGCTGTAAAAAATGTGCATTTCATGTTAAACCCTTTAAATGAAATTTAAAACGTATCATTACAATCAAATCCAGAATTTCTGAATGCATATATTTTATTCCAGAGGGCCAAACCACTTAAAAGCAACTGAAAAAAGAAAAAGAAAATTCTGAGAGGGGAAGTTCTGAAAAATGTAAGGTGCGTGAATGTCACCTCTATATTGATTAAAATCCAAATACCTGGGCCTCGTCCCAAACATTCTGATTGAAAAACCCTCACCAGGTGGCCTGAAAAGTTTTTAAAATGGACATCCTGGATGATTGTGATGCAGATGGTTTCTAGTACACACTTTGAGAAATTTTGAAGCATGAAGCTTAACACCTGTATCTTTGAAGGTTCAAGAAATTTATATTGGTGCATGGGATATGGGAATGGGGGTGTTCAGATAGAGTCAGTGATAATGTGTGGAGTTAATGGCATGCTTCATGTCCTAATGGAGGTATGCATTCCTGGAAATATATCCCCATCCAAAGGGATCTTTATCGTTTAGTCTCTGGGTATTAATAGACCCATTCCCAGCATCAAAATTGGCGCTTGCATTATATTTAAAGCCTATGAAGTCATGACATGCCTCTAGCCAGTTTTTTTTTTCCCACCTTACATTCTATTTATTATTTCTCCTTTTTTGCAGTTTATATTGACCTTCAAAAGTCAAAGACTTTCCTACCCTTTTTTAGGTGCTTGCCCACCTTTGCCCTGTATTTCTTTCACTACTTCCTTAAAGATGTCCAGAGTTGTAAAAGTTTCAAGATAGTCTTTTTTTTTTTCAGTTCGGTTGTTTTTTTTTTTTTTTTTTTTCTGGCAGATTCAAACAATGTCTTTCATTCAAACCCCTGGGTGAGAATTGTTTGGCAAAAAAGATATAAAAAGGCAGAAAGTGAGGACTCTGTGAAGTAAATAAGATGTTTCAGAAGTCACCTTCTCAGCAGTTACAGCACTGGCAGGCTAAAGAATGTAGGCAGTAGTCTTTAGTCCGGCTCTCAGCTGCTGGGCAGGGTGATAACAGGTACTTAGGTATAGGCCGTATACTGGTTTGATGAACCTCTGCAGAAGTTTATGGTTCTCAAGATGTCTTAGTCATCTAGAGCCGCTCCAACAGAAATACCACAAGTGGATGGTTTTAACAAAAAGAAATTTATTCTCTCACAGTCCAGTAGGCTACAAGTCCAAATTCAGGGCATCAGCACCAGGGGAACACTTTCTCCATCGGCTCTGGAGGAAGGTCCATGTCATCAATCTTCCTTTGGTCTGGGAGCATCTGTGCGCAGGAACCTCAAGTCCAAAGGATGCGCTCTGCTCCCAGCACAGCTTTCTTGGTGGTATGAAGTTCCCATGTGTCTCTGCTCGCTTCTGTCTTTTATATCTCAAAAGAGATTGCATTAAGACACTAATCTTGTCAACCTCATCAGTATAATCTCGTCACAGTGATAGAATTTACAACACATAAGGAGATCACATATAATCTCATCATAGTGATGGAGTTTACAACACCTAAGGAAATCACATCAGATAACACAATCATACCATACTGGGAATCATGACTCAGCCAAGCTGACAGGTATTTTTGGGGGACACAACTTAATCCATGACACAAGGTGTCATACACAGACAGGGTAAACATATATTTTGTCCTTAATTCCACTTTTTAGGTGAGAAGGGGCACTTGCCAGGTGAGACACAGAGCCAGCAGAGTTAAACTAGGCTAGTGCAGGGTAGACTGTGGCAGTGGTCTTCCTATTCCCAGACCACCTTCCCTAGAATCATGTGGGATGCTTGTTAAAATTACAGATTCTTATCGTTAACTTAAAATTTTCTGGGAGTAGGGTGAAAATCTGCAGTTCATCTTATTCCTAGGATGTTTACATCAGCACATTAGAGCAGTGGTTCCCAAAGGCCAGGCCCCAGACAAGCAACATCTCACCATCTGTTAGAAATGCAGATCTCTGGGCCCCACCCCAGACCTGCTGAATTGGAAACTGGGGATGGGGCCAGACAATCTGATTTAGCTGACTCCCCAGGTTATCCTGAGGTATACTGAAGTTTGAGAACCACTGCACTAAAGGATCTGGCAAACTAGGGCCTTTTTGATTTACTGTTTTTATTTGTATTGCAATGTAAATATTTTTATATGGCTGCACCTCCCACTTAGATTTCCTCATGGGAGTGATGATAGAATTTTAGGCATCAATGAAAGAACTATAAAAGAGGTATAAATGTCCTGTCTTAATTTGAATTGTAGTCATCTGACTTTTCTTCCCCTTTATAAGATTTGGGGTGTGTGTGTGTGTGTAATTCTAATAGAGGAAGAAGACTTGTCTGGCTTGGATAGCTAGTGAAAGGAGTGGATGAGATTGTGAGAAATAGAGAATAATAAAACAGGGGCACATATTGAAGGAGGTGTCCTACAGGGCCTGGTTATCATCCTCCATTTCCAATGCCTGAGGCATTCAGCTCTGCTGTGAGCACTAACAGCCTCAAGCTCATCTGCTCTTTAGAACAACAACCTGACTGCTTTAAAAACAGTGCCTTTTGAAAAAGTCTTTGTAAGTAAATTTTTTAGTTTTAGCCTTGGGAGTGCCAAAACTAGTGCTTGCAACAGCCTCTGGCAAAAGGTAAATGAGATTAGCAAAAGAAAGCTCAGAGAAATACACTGAAGTTTTACAAACCTGAAAGGCAGTTTTTCTTTCTTACCATAAATGTTATCTTACCATGATGTTATATTTTCAGAGATATACTTGCCATTCAGTCATATTGTCCATTGTCCAGCTTCCTTTTTAGTTTCTTGTTGGCAAAGATACTTGCTGAATGATTAAGTCACATGTACCGCAGAGCCATTTACTGGATGATACTTGAAAATCACTCACATATATTCAAATTCCAATAAATGATATTTTGTGACGTTGTTTAATTAGAGACAGATTTAATAAATATTCTGAGCAGATAATTTGTGAATTACTCATAATTCTCCACAACCGCACTTCCTTGGTTTACTTTTAATCTGGCTAAGGAAGTCAGAAGGAGTTAAGCTAAGGGGACTAATTGATGTATGTATATGAGTGTATTTGAGCATAGACATATGTTTGTCTCTGAATAACTGGATGTCTGAGCATTAAAAAACTAAACATGCTGAATTCTTTTTTTTTTTTAATTCAATCATTCATTCAACAGATATAAAAGGAGGTTAAGTGACTTGTCAAAGGCCCTGTACTTCACTAATAGTCAATTTGGGATTGGAATTGGTGCCTTAGGATTCAGTGGCTCTGCTCTATATTCCAAGCACCTTTCACAGTCTACCTGCTTGTTTGGTCTTCAGTTCACTTATAAAGTGTGATTACTGAAGTCAAAATGAGTTGCTATATTTTATATCCAGTAATACTAAGTAAAAGAAGTGAAAACATTTGGATAAATTCAGAGGAACGCCCAAGAACCCATTATGATGATGAGTGAAATACGATATGCATTAATAGGCACATGCATTAATATGTGATTCAAAAGTCACATTCAAGAAAGGAAAGGTATCTTATTTAAGAAAAGAAAAAATAAAAAAGCTTCTCTAATGTATGTGTGATCTGATTGAATCAGCATTGCTTACAATAGGGCCCAAGAGAAATACAGCTTTATCTTCCAATATTTTCAGTTCCCAAATGAGACTCTTCTTTATGGGGGAATATTCTAACAAACTGAAGATAGTGTATAACCTTTGAGGGCCTCTCCTCCACATATTCTATTCTAGAGAGTAGCAGGTAATGAATAAGGTATTAGACTAGATTTTTAGCTCAAATTTAATTTTGATTCCTGCAGTGGATTTCAGCTGTGGCATTCAAACATAGTTTTTGCAGGTGCAGAGAGAGAGTTACTTAGCCCTGCAGTGTGACTAATTGCTGGTAACTGCCTATAGGAAGGGGCTTGGGGAGGCCTGTTTCCAGATCGCCATCATATTTTGTTCAGGGGACTTGACAACATGGGAAGACAGGAGGGACCAGTGTTTTCTGTGCCTTCGAGTCAATTCTGACTCATAGTGACCCCATGTGACAGAATAGAACTGCCCCCAGAGGCTGTAATCTTTATGGAAGCAGATCATCAGGTCTTTCTTGAGTGAAGCAGCTGGGTAGGTTCAAACTGCCAACCTTTCAGTTAGCAACTGAGCGCCTAACCATTGCACCACCAGGGACCAGTATAACCATTGAGAAATCATCAGCAAGTGTGTAATACACAAACGGGGATCTAAGTTTAAGTAAAAGTCTTGTATAACATTAATTTGTATATAAGTAGAAAACTTTATGAAAACATGATCTTTTAAAGAATGCTTTATTTTTTATTTGGAATTGGCTCTTATCAATGTAGTACTTCCTCATCCTATCTCTTGATTTTTTTCTCACCTTTCCAGTAAATAATATTCCATAATCTACTATTTGAATAAGCTATTTAAAGGAATATCAGGAATTTATCTAGGTATGAAACGAAAAATCTATTTATAATGAAAATACATGGTGGAGTAAATTTAAAAATAGGAATTTAATAAATCCTTAAGTCAGATCTCTCTGCATCCTTGTGAAAATTTCTGTGTCATTTTTAATCGCATTTCTTTTTTTTTTTTTTTTCTTCCTTTGTGGGCTGCAGGTGTTGCTTTTTTTTTTCTTAATTTGTTTTGTTTTTTTTTTTTTTTTTTTAGCCTCCTCCTGTCAAATTACGATAATCTTGTCATTTACTTCCTCCCTCTTTGCCCACATATAAAGTTTTATCTCAGGAGCTTTGTGAATTAGTCCAAAAAAAGAAATGTACTATAGTTTAGGACTGTTGTAATATTCAACTGGAGTCCCAGAGTAGTGCAAATGGTTAATGTGCTCGGCTGCTAACTGAAAGGTTGGTGGTTCAAGTCCACCTAGAGGTGCCTCGGACAAAAGTCCTGGTGATCTATTTTTGAAAACTCTGCCATTGAAAATCCTGTGGAGCACAGTACTACTTTGACACACATGGGATCACTGTGAGTTGAAGTAGACTTGACAGCAACTGTTTTTAATATTCAACTTGGTTGATTTTATTCTATTATATGGATTTTAAACTACTTGGGTCTTCAATTCACTTATACAGTATTACTACTGAAGTCAAAATGAGTTGCTATATTTTATATACAGTAATAACTAGTGACATGCAGAAAATGATATGTCCACTACTACTGTTTCCTTGATAGTTGAGGTTCAGAAACTTACTTCCAGGTGTTACTGATGTGAATTCTAAATTAACAAATATTTTTGAAATGTTTTAGGAGACTGCACCTATTTCTTTATTCCAAGTTTAATTCCCAATTGGATATCTACAGTTTATCTCTGAAGAAATCTGTCATAAAGGAGAAAATCCCTTTTGACTCTTTTTAATTATTAATAGTAGTAATTTACATAAAAGTGGTAACTACTTATGAAACGCAATTTACTTACGAGAGTTATGTAAGAGAGGTTTGTAAAGGGAGCTCAGTGGAAGTGTGGCAGGTAAGTGCTTCCTTTGGCAAAGCTGTCTCTTCAACGTAATTGATGAGCTGGCTCCATTCTCGTTCCTGGTGACCCATCCAGCACAGAGTAGGAGATGAATGCCGAAAATGAATGTTCTGGTCTCATTTGTCAGGGAGGTCCACTAGTTTCTTGCAGGTCACCTGGGTTTCCTTCCATTGTTTTCTCACACTTACCCATCCTTTTGTCTGTCAGTTCTTTCCTCGCCCATTAACCACAGGGTGACTGCCCTTTTAGTAGCATCTTAACATGAGTTCTTAAGGGTCCAGCAGCTTCATTTATATTCAGTATTGGGCTTCCAGAGCAAAGAATACAAATCATCAGAAATGACAATAGTACGGTAAGAGGAAATATTTCCGCAGATAAGATCATTTCAAAGTAACTTCAGTTGTATAACACTGAGCTTGATTTTAAGTGTGTACCTCAGTGTTTACCTAACCAACTCGCTAAGGCAGGGTCTCTGATCCTCTGAGGACCTGCCCCATCTACAGATCTACTGCTGAGCTCCGGGCATCAGTAGGAGAGATGCGAAGGTGGTTCCACGTTTAGTGTTTTTGTTTTTTTTTTAAATTTAGTCAGTTTTAATTTCACTAACCACTTTAATTTGTGTATAAGTTGGTTTATTTGTCACTTACGTTGTTTCTTTCTAGGCTTTAGGCTATGAAGGATCATATTGGTTTACATAGTTTATCTGATAAACAAACATGTATGATTAAGTTTGAATATAAATTTCCTGAGGAAACACATGTTTTAGGCTCTTCCAGGATAGCTCCAGTCTCCTTATTTTATACTCTTATAGGGCCGTTTATCTTCCCTTCATGGCATTGAATTTTATATGGATTTGTATACCCTCTTTTTGTTTTTTCATTAAGTATTTTTTGAACAACTATTTATTCCAGACACTGTTACCTCAGTGAAATACTCTGAATTAAATGGATAAAAACCTCTGCCTGTGGAGCTTGTATTCTAGTAAGAGAGGCATAATGTTAACAGTATGTGTTATAATGTCAGGTAACGAAAAATGCAGTGAAAATAAAATAAATCAAAACCAAACTCATTGTCCTCAA
Source organism: Trichechus manatus latirostris (assembly GCF_000243295.1). Taxonomy (NCBI): domain Eukaryota; kingdom Metazoa; phylum Chordata; class Mammalia; order Sirenia; family Trichechidae; genus Trichechus; species Trichechus manatus. Next base: position 1,381,599 of record NW_004443937.1, read on the forward strand.
ATTGATTCTGACTCATGGCAACCCCATATGTTACGAAGTAGAACTGCTCCATAGGGTTTTCTTGGCTGTAATCTTTATAAAGGAGTCCCTGGGTGGCACAGATGGTGAAACACTTCACTACTAGTCAACAGATTGGCAGTTCGAACCCACCCAGAGGCACCTTAGAAGACAGGCCTGTTGATCTGCTTCCGAAAGGTCACAGCCTTGAAAACCCCATGGAACGGTTCTACTCTGTAACACATGGGGTCACCATGAGTTGGAGTTGACTCAATGGCAACTAATAATAGCAACCTTTACAGAAGCTGATTGGTAGGCTTTTCTTTCATGGTGCCGCTAGGTGAGTTTGAATCCTCAACTTTTAACCTAGCAGTTGAACGCAAACTGAGAATGACCTAGAGGGAAAGGTGGGGATAATGTTACCTATGCTGAGGAGGCAGTGATGAGCTGAGGACTGAATGATGAGGAACGGCCAATCCTGGGAAGATCAGCAGGAAGGGCTCTTCAGGCATAAAGTGGAGAAGCTGACAGGGACCAGATCACACAGAGCCTAGCCTTGTGGACTGACACAAGAAGTTGGGAAATTGTTCTAAGTTTCAGAGTTTCATTTGTATCTCACCTGCTAGACTGTGCCTGCCTTAGGAGGACAGGATCTGTGATTACCATTGCAGCCCCAGAGGCTGCGCGTCATAGATATTAAGTAGGTGGATGAATGGATGGTCAGATGAATGAACTCATGTCCTGCCAATCCTTGTTGCTCTTTTACTTAAGTAATACTATTGAAAACAAAGTTTTTTTGTTTGTTTTTCTTTGTGTTTTTAATATCAGAATTAAGTATATTGCTAATTGGTGTCACGTTTGTATCCCTGGATAAAAGTACGTTTACAATGTGTTACATCTAGATAATTAGTACCTCCTATCTCTCATATCCTTTTCCCTCATCTTCTGGGTAAAAACTGGATTGGCTTTAGAGCTTGAACATGATTGAGTGTCCACTTAAGTTTACTTGTATTTTCGTCCGATCACTAATCCTAAAGGGTAATGGTAACTCATATTCCTCAGCCCAGAGGTCAGGTGATCAAACATCAACTCTCCTAAAATGATAGGAGGGGATAGATACAATGATCACAACCTGATTACTCTCCTTCCAGGAGGACCCTGGAGTCAGGATTTGTGTTTGTGGGCTTGTAACAGGGTCTCTGCAGAGCGGTAGAGACCCTAACGGTCCTTGGGATTCCTCTCTAACAAGACATCACAACACATCCAGGTGCTACAAGCCGGTGGTACAGAAATGACAGCCATTTACAGTTCTTAAAAATCTGGAAAATCGAGAGGAAATCAAGAATGATTGAGAGTAACATATTATTTTTTTAAGTGTCTACCATGATTGTCAACACATGGAAAAACTTAGATAAAAAGTGAAATTGAAACTTATTTCTAACATCTAAGAAATGTTTGACTAGTACAATTAAAGTAGCATGTGAAATCCATATTATTTAAAGACAGTATATTTAGATTTTTAAAAATACAAGAGTCGTGGTCAACTTCTACTATAACAGGTCCATGTAATATCTTCAAAAGTAAAATAATATGATTGTGGACTACAACACAAATGTTACCTAAATATTCCTCTTTTTAAAATACCGCTTAAATCTATAGACTTTGTCAAAAGAATCCTATGTTTTGATACCTGAAAATTTTTATTATTTATAGAAAAGTAGAAGGTATTTTCTTATGGTTTTATAATTCTCTTTACTTTGCTTGAATTAGCTCGAGAAATTAAACATAGGCTTTCCAATATAAACCCAAACAAAGAGTTGGATGTTACCGTGGTTTTCGCTAAATTCTTAATGACTAGTAACAATAATAATAATAATCAACTGCCTGTCATTAGCCTTTCTTTTTGTGGGACTCTAATATTTAACCTCTCTTCCTTGAACCTGTTTGTTCTAAAATTAGCACCTTTCTTCCTACTGCATGCAGCAAATGATTAAGTGCTTGGCTGCTAACCAAAAAGTTAGTGGTTCGAGCCCTCCCAGAGGAGCCTCGGAGGAAAGGCCTGGTGATCTACTTCTGAAAAATCAGCCATTGAAAACCCTATGGAGCACAGTTCTACTCTGACACACACGGGGTTGCCATGAATCAGAGTCAGCTTGACGGTAACTGGTTTTCCTGTGTGTACTTGCCAGGCAGCATGTTTGGCTGGAGTTTCCAAAACGCATCGCTCTCACCATGTCCTTCTCTACTCATCATACTCAGGGTTACCCCAAACATCAACTTAAGACTGCAAAGAAACTTGCAGTAGCCCGATTGCTTGTCTCTCCTTGTCTGGGGCATAAGATTCTTGAGGACGGTGGCTTTCTCCTGCTCTTCTTTCTATTTCCCATAGTACACAGCAGAGACTCTACTATGAAGGAGACACTCTGCTATTTGGTGACTCGATGGATAAATGAATGATGGAAAATTTTATTTCCTGTTTTGATTTTGCTTGGGTTCTTAAATCCATAATTTCCTAATTTGCCGGCTCAGCTTAGAGATATAGAACCCTGGTGGCACAGTGGTAAGGAGCTTGGCTGTTAACCAAAAGGTCAGCAGTTCGAATCCACCAGCCGCTACTTGGAAACCCTATGGGGGCAGTTCTCCTCTGCTCCATAGGGTCGCTGTGAGTCGAAATCAACTTGATGGCAATGGTTTTTTTCTTTTTTTTGTTGGTGGGGGGACTCAAAGATATGAATCTCAAAAGGCCTGTGACCTTGGAGAGACCCCATGAATGGACCGGGGAAAGGGGAGACCTTTGATCAATGGAAGATGTTTTTTCCTGTGCTTTTTCAACGCTTAGAGAGAAGCCCCTAGTTTTCTGCTGTGGCACACCCCTGTTTTTATTAGTATACCCAACTAGACCACTGTACATATGTTAAAAAGACCCATGGCACGTTGGTGCAAAGACAAACAAATGTGATGTTAATGTGACTTGAATGCAGAATCTGTTTTTCTGTTCCATAGCCTCCAGAGCTTTAGGGAGTTTTGTCGCCGTCCCGTTTAACCGGCGTCTTTCTTAAAGAACTGATTTTATTCGTACCAATTATTTTCTCATTGTCTCCCTGATGCCTTTCACTCAAATTCAGTACACTCTCATCTTCTGGTACATTATCCTCCGGCTCATTCATACCTTCACCCTCGCTCCTTGAATTGAATGCAGAATCTGATTGGAAGCTTGTCTCTGAGTGTAAAACACCTCCTGCTATAAATAAACACAGCGAGTAGACTTAGGTTTGATACTTCGATGAGTCACAGCAGCATATGTTTTGCTTCATGCTATCAGCATTTTGTGGGTTGTGCTCACATCATTTTTTACTCTGAAAATGACAGTGCTAAATGTGTCTCGAGGGGCTAAGACAGGTGGAGGAAATTCTCTGTAGCTGTTAAGAACAGCCAAGTTAACTCTGACCTATGCTGGCCTAAGGAAGGAAGTATAATCTTTCTTTCTTTCCAATTCTCTTTATCTGTGACAGTCATAGATTAGTAGCGTGGCGTGTCCTAAGTAAGCAAGGGATGTTTACGGGAAGAACAACATCAACAGTAAGGCTACTGTCTCATGCTGTTTTACAAATGAGAACCTGCGGCTCTAAGAAGTAAACGATTTGTCGCTAGTCACAAAGCAAATGAATGATTGGGCTGGAATTTGAATTTAGGCTTTCAGACTCTGAGTCCCGTGCTTAAGCTCTCCTTGAGCCTCCATCACTTGGCTTAAAAGGGGTAAGCTCTCCCTTTACCTGTGGTGTACAGAGGGTGAGAGTGAATGCACAGTGCACCGACATCTCCTCATGAGGAAATCTGCAGAAAAGCCCCTCTCAGCAACTTGGCCAAAAGTGGCAGAGCCTGTTTGAGGCCTCTCCATTTGCAAGTCCTTCAGGAATGCTCTAGCACCTGGCTTTAGAATATAAAAATTTCTTTCTGTTACTTTTAATTTGAGGGTCCCGGCCAAAACTTCAGGACAGGAAGAAAAACCAAACGCGTTGCCTTTGAGGCACTTCCTACTGTGGTGACCCCATGTGTTACACAGTAGAACTGTATCATAGGGTTTTCTTGACTGTAATTTTTACAGAAGCAGATCACCAGGCCTGTCCTCCATGGTGCCCCTGGGTGGGTTCTAACTGCCAACATTTAGGTTAGTAGGCAAGTGCAAACTGTTTTGCGCCACCCAAGGCTCTTAGACAATAAGAATGCTACATTATTATCAATTGCACTAACATGTATTAGAGTGCTCATTAAGTGCTGATTACAGTATTAAGCATCTTTACTTCTATTAGCTCATTTAATCCTCTTCACAACCCATATGAGGCAGGTACTGCTAGAGACATTTTATAAATTGAGAGGTCAAGGAACTTGCTCAAGTTCACACAGATAGTGAAGGATCCATGTGCAGTCTGGCTTCAGAGCCTCTGCTGTCATATACTACACTTCAACACTGCTGAGGCTCTCAGTTAAGTAGCTAGTGCAAGGTCATGTATCTGATCAGAGGTAGACTTGAGATTTAGACCAGTTCCACATGATTCCTGAGCATGTTCTCTTCACCACCACCAAATACATGAAGTGGAATAAGCCCCTTCTCTGTACCTTGTATCACTTTGCTTCTATCACTGTTTATTACCACAGTGTTCTTTACTAGAGGTGTTTGTCCTAATGTCTTTTCACTGTGAAGCCAGATGTCTATGAAAGGCAGAGACTCTGTCTTCTCTGAGGTTGTATTTCACGCCCTTCCTCAATTATTACCAACACTAGTGTCATGTAGCCTTTGTTACTTAACCTAGAGAGAAGATACTGCTTAACAGGGACAATCAAACCTAGAAACTTAGGTCTTTCTTGTTCATGGAAAATGACTGATTATTATATTCCCTTAGGTTTCTCCAGGATCACACAGCAAAACTGTGATAATAATAACAATGAAAATAGTGGCAGAAATAATTATTTAGTGCTTATGACGTAACAGGCATGTTCTAACCAGTTTTAATATATCAACACATAATATATATCAAGCATATTATATAACAGTTTGCACTTGTCTACTAACCTAAAGGTTGGCAGTTCAAACCCACCCAGCAGCACCATGGAAGAAAGACCTGGCAATCTGCTTATTAACGTACAATATATAATTATCATACTTATATATACATGTTATTTCTTTGGAAAAAAGGGAACATTTAGGCAAGGATGTAAGAAACTTTCCCAGCTCGGTAGGAGATGGAACCAGGACTCAGAGCCAGGCAGTCTGCCTCCAGAGTATGCTTTTAACCACTAAATTAACTAGAACCTCGTGTGTTTTTTACCGTGTGGTCAGTTATACTTAATCACAATATGAGGAAGCCACAGCTGGTGTTTCATTTACAAGGAGATCCAGAAGACACTAAAAATATGGCAGGATCAATTAAATGATGGCATGTGTTAAAAACAAACCCGATCCTGTTGAGTGGATTCCGACTCATAGTGACCCTATAGGACAGAGTAGAACGGCCTCATAGAGTTTCCAGGGAGTGACTAGTGGATTCGAACTGATGACCTTTTGGTTAGCAGCTAAACAATTAACCACTGTGCCACCAAGGCTCCAGCATGTGTTAATAATATTTTTATTTTGAGCAGAGAGTCATGGCCAGCTTCTACTATAAGCAGAAATGTGGTTTTACCTCGAAGGGCCAGTAACATTTATTTAAAAAAAAAAAAAATCTTTTTTAATGGTACTTTAGATGAAGGTTTACAGAAAAAATAGTTTCTCATTAGACAGTCAGTACACATATTGTTTTATGACATTGGTTAACAGCCACACGGCATGTCAACACTCTCCCTTCTCAACCTTGGAGGACCTTTATTTTTTTTTTTTTTTGGTAAAATATACATAGCCAAAGATATACCATTTCAAAAATTTCTACATGTATAATTCAGTGACATCGATTACATTCTTCCAGTTGTGCTGCTATTCTCACTATCCTTTTCCAAATTATTCCATCACCATTATCTTCAACTCACTGCCCCTAGGCTCCCCATCAAAACTTTTGAGTTGTTGTTGTCAATTTAATCACACATAGATAATTCTTTTTTTTTTTTTTTGTACCTTAGATGAAGGTTTACAGAACAAATAGTTTCTCATTAAACAGTTAGTACACATATTGCCCTATGACAATGGTTAACAACCCCACGACATGTCAACACTGTCCTTTCTCAACCTTGAGATCCCTATCACCAGCTTTCCTGTCCCCTCCTGTCTTCAAGTCCTTGTCCCTGGACTGCTATGTCTCATTAGCCCCATTTTGTTTTATAAGGCTGTCCAATCCCTGGCTGAACGGTGAACCTCAAGAGTGACCTCACTACTGGGCTATAAGGGTGTCTAGGGGCCATACTCTCGGGGTTTCTCCAGTCTGTCAGGCCAGTAAATCTGGTCTTTTTTTGTGCGTTAGAATTTTATTGTACATCCTTCTCCAGCTCTGTCCAGGACCCTCTGTTGTGATCCCGGTCAGAACAGTCAGTGGTATTAACCAGGCACCATCTAGTTGTGCTGGACTCAGTCTGGTGGAGGCGATAGTAGCTGTGGTCCGTTAGTCCTTTGGACTAATCTTTTCCTTGTATCCTGTTATCTTCATTCGCCCTTGCTCCTGAAGGGGTGAGACCAGTGGAGTATCTTAGATGGCTGCTCACAGGCTTTTAAGACCTCAGATGCTACTCACCAAGGTAGAACGTAGAACATTGTCTTTATAAACTGTGTTATACCAGTTGAGCTAGATGTTCCCCAAGACCATGGTCCCCACAGCCCTCCACCCAGCAATTCCGTCCCTCAGGGAGTTTGGATGTGTCTATGGAGCTTGCAGGACCTTTCCTTGTACAAGTTGTGCTGGCTTCCCCAGTATTGTGTACTGTCTTACCCTCCACCAAAGTTACCACTTATCTATTGTCTATTTAGTTTCCCCCCCAATCCCTCATAACCAACAAAGATTGTTTCTTTTTGTGTGTAAACTTTTTCATTTGTTTTTACAGTAGAGTTCTCATACAATATTTGTCCTTTTGTCATTGACTTATTTCATTCAGCATAATACCCTCCAGAATTATCCTCATGTTGTGAGATGCTTCACAGATTCATCATTGTTCTTTATCATTGTGTAGTACTCCATTGTGTGTATGTACCACAGTTTGTTTATCCATTCATCTGTTGATGGGCATCTAGGTTCTTTCCATCCTTTTGCTATTGTGAACAATGCTGCCACGAACATGGGTGTGCATATGTCTATTCGTGTGACGGCTCTTACTTCTCTAGGAAATATTTCTAGGAGTGAGATTGCTAGATCGTATGGTATTTCTATTTCTAATTTTCTAAGGAAGCACCATATCATTTTCCAAAATGGTTGTATCATTATGCATTCCCACCAGCACTGCATAAGAGTTCTGATCTCCCCGCAGCCTCTCCAACATTTGCTATTTCCAGTGTTTTTGATTCGTGCCAGTAATGCCGGGGTG
>NW_004443937.1:1416002-1417712 GCF_000243295.1 Trichechus manatus latirostris
TGTACCACAGTTCATTCATCCATCTATCTGTTGATGGGCATCCAGGTTGTTTCCATCTTTTTGCTATTGTGAACAGTGCTTCAATGAATATGGGTGTGCGTATGTCTATTAGTGTGACGGCTTTTATTTCTCTACGATATATTCCTAGGAGTGGGATTGCATTTTCTAGTGCTTTTTTTTGTGGTGCTGACGTTTTTATTGTTCCTCTTACTCTCCTGTGCTGATTTCCTTTTGTTTGTGGATGTTTTTTTTCATTTCTTTTGTTTTTGTAGGTTTTGTTTTTACTGAGACTTTATGTTTTTCTTTATTTTGATGAGTAGTTTTGTTAACTTTCTTTGTGGTTACCTTGAAATTTACCCGTATCTTCTTAGATTTGTACCAGTCTTCTGCTTTTATTTTTTAAAAAAATAAGGCAATTGAGTAAGCACTCTAATTACATTCAGGGTAATGAGGAAGTTTGGAATCCAGCATAGCTGCTAGGAGTAATAATTTGGTACCTGTATTTTTATTGTAGTTTCTACCTCACTCTGTCTCATAACTCGGTTGATTAGAGGGAGGTTCAGGTTATGGGCCTGAGTATCATTTGAGACAAGAAGACTTCTTCATATTTTTTTTTTTTTAATCTTCTTTTCCCAAGTTCTTAATGTTTCCATTCTTCCATCATCAAGTGTGTTTTTGCCTAGTGGCTACAAAAGATGCGTAGCACATGATTCTGACCTTCTAATATAGTTTGATAAAGTAGATAAAGCATAAATGTTAGATCTTACAAAAATGCTATGGATCACAGAGGAGAGAGATTGTGATTGTGAATATATAGCATCAACGGTATGTTTTAATATTCTGGAAATATATTTCCTACTGAATACCTCAAGATTTTCAACCCACATGATCACTGGAAAATATGGCATAGTTGGAAAGTTCTATACTTTGGGAATTTCAAAGTTCACCTTGTATGATATTCAGAAAGTGAAAACTTTTCACTTCTTTGTGCACCCCAAGCAGTTACATTATACATGAATACATGCCAAATGTAAATCACTATTGGAAAAGAAAACTATTTATTATGCATAGATTGTTCTTTTTTGGTCAAGATTATTGTCATCTTGGCAAACAGAGATAATTCGGTTAGTTCTTCCTTTGACCAATTACTTTTAAATATTATTGTGGTAAATAGTGCATGAAGGAGCCCTGGTGGCTCAGTGGATAAGTCCTCAGCTGCCAAGCAAAAGGATGGTGGTTGGAACCCATCAGCCACTCCGAGGGAGAGAGATGTGGTAGTCTGTTTCCATAAAGATTACAGCCTTGGAAACCCTATGGGGCAGTTCTCTGTCCTATAGGGTTACTATAGGGTCTCTATGAGTCCAGATTGACTTGATGGCAGTGGGTTTGGTTTGTATTTGGTAATTAGTGGGTTAGGAACTAGTGTTTTGGGTTTGTATTGAGACTAAAACTAGTATAGCTTCCTTTATTTGAACCATCGCCTCTCTTACCAGCCAGAATGGCTTAAAGGAATGTTTAGGAAAGAAAGCAATAGCAGGGAGATATTGTGCATGTTGTTAGGGAGTGACCAGAAAATGAGCCAGAGGCAGTCAAGCAGTGTTTACCAAATTTGGTGTAGATCACAATCCCCTGTTGTTGTTAGATACCCTTGAGTGGGTTCTGACTCATAGCAACCCTACCTACAACAGAATGAAACACTGCCCAATCCTA
>NW_004443937.1:1419053-1443507 GCF_000243295.1 Trichechus manatus latirostris
AAATGTGAGTGATGCTTCCTTTGGTATTTTAAAAATGTATAAGAATTAATAGAATGGCAATGCAGGTATTAAGGAGCCCTGGTGGCACAGTGCTTAAGTGCTCAGCGGCGAACTGAAGGGTTAGCAGTTCAAATCCACCAGCCACTCCAAGGGAGAAAAATGTGGCAGTCTGCTTCCGTAAAGATTTACAGCCTTGGAAACCCCATGGAGCAGTTCTACTCTGTCTTGTAGCGTCACTACGAGTAGGAATCGACTCGACAGCAACGGGTTAATGTAGGCGTTAAATTTGAAACCTCTCAGTTATTCCTTCTTCGGAACATGGAGGGTGAACCAGGTGATCACTTGGTCCTTTTCTTATGTGAAGCTCTGTAGGTCTGTGGTTGACTCAAATAAGTTGTTTAACTTTTTGATAAGGAATATCTCACCTAAAATGGAGTGTGTTATTTAGGAAAAAAAAAATTTTAGGGGAGTGTTTCATTGTTATTTGAAGGAGACTTGGTGCACCAGTTTAAATTGTGTTATGGGCAAGGTCAAGAATATTATACGCAAGAGTACTTTGTAATTGGCTGTCTGTTGAAGACACCAGAAAACTGACTCTATTACGTGCACTTCAGCACACTAAATCAACACTACATGAAGCCATCAGAGCATAGGATGGCTCACTAATCCCACCTCGGTAATTACTGCAGGTGGTTCCTGATCAGTTAAAAGTGGGTGTTCATATTAGGATGCATTTTTCTGGCTGAAATATTAAGGCCATTAGAACACATTATAAGAGAAATGCATTTTGTGTATTTGATATAAAAGTTGAAATGCTTGTCAAATAAATATATCCTAAAAATTCTAGGCACTTGAAACCATTTTCTTGGAACAGAAGTACGTATATGTGAAACAAAACGTAAGGTTTTAGTGCCGCTTTTAACTTGTATTTGTATCTTTTATAGAGATCAGATCCACCAGTTATTTAAAGAGATTAGAACTCATTCAAAGCATTAAATAACAATATTGGGAATTCAAAATGAAGGAAGAAATTTTCGTAAGGCCTGGTGGGCTGATAGTAACTTTGAAAAAGAGTGGAGTTGGGTTGGGTCACAAAGTCAGAATAGACAATTTCTGCTTTCAACTTGTGAGTTTACTGGTATAGCAGGAAGATTCTTGTTACCATGGTACCTCTAAGCAACACATGTAGTGTGGCCTGTCATAGCTCTGACTGGTCGTTTAAAGGCACATTGTACAAGCATTTTGCTTATCGTTTCCATGTGCAAGCTGGATTATTTTGACATGTGTTCTGTTTCCAAATTAGATTATTATTTACTTAATGCAACACTCTACTAAAAGTGAATATATTAAGTGAACAAAATAGCACTTACATGGTATTATTTTAATACCAGGAAAGATTAACTATTTTCATTCCAATTGTTATATTCATGGAAGGAAGTAGAGGATCCTTCATTCTTTCAGCAAAGTCCTGAAACTTCATTCCCTCTTTTCCTTAAAAAAACAAAAAACTTTTTTTTTTTTTTTTTGCTTTTCCAGCTGCCACTGCTCTCAGTCACGGATCTAATTTTAGTATTCGCGTATGGAGTAGATGCCAATCTTGCTTTATTAAAAAGAAGTCTTACAGTGTTGCTAATACATTTTCCCCCATTGTATGATATGCTTAAGTTGTGTTACTTTTTGAGGGGAAAAAAATCCTGATCAGGCACTGGCTACCAAAAATACCAAGAAAATGAATATTGATGATTCCTAAATTGGCACAGTTTTACTAATTCATTTACTGTTTGAATTCTAAATTCGGTTTCCTGTCAGCATTTTCATTGGTCTTTTCTGCAGTTTGGCCTCCAGGTGCAAGGACTGGGAAACCATGGATGCTAATTATATTTGCCTTTGAACAGTTAGAATTCCACCTCCCAACCATCTCCGACATACTTTTTAGCTAGGTCATAGGAAAATTGAATTATATGTGTGAGATGCATTTTAACATAGTAACAAGAGAATGGTTTCCATGGTAAAATAGACTTGGGTCCAAATCCTAGTTTATGTGTGACCGCTTGTAAGTCACTAAATTATTTTGAGCCTCTGTTTCCTCAAATGTGGACAGCAGTATCTGCCTTGTGATGATAATATAAACTAATATGTGTAAGGGTCTTGGTAGAATGCCTGGGAAATGGTAGCTAGACAGTATTTAAAAATTGTCATTCTTATTATCCCACCACCTATCTGTCAATCTGTCGTACTGTGGTGGCTTGTGTGTTGCTGTGATGTGGAAAGCTATGCCACCGGTATTTCAAATATGAGCAGGGCTACCCATCGTTGACAGGCTTCAGTGGAGCTTCTAGACTAAGAAAGAGTAGTAAGAAAGGCCTGGTTATCTATTTCCAAAAATTAACCTATGGAAACTATATGGATTACAAAAGAATATTTTCTGATAAAGTACTGGAAAATGAGCCCCCTAGACTGGAAGATAGTCAAAATAACAGACCACTAATTGCTCATGTGGTCTAACAGTGGACTCAAGCATGCCAATGATCAAGAGAATGGCACAGGACTGGGTGGTGTTTTGTTTTGTTAAACATGGGGTCTCATTGTGTCGGAGCTGACTTGACAGCAACTAACAATAACCTTATTACTATTATCATTAATTACTTTATAAATAAATGAGCCTCTTAAATATAAGTGGAGATTAAAGCAGAATGGAATCTTTTTTTTTTTTTTTTAAATCAAGAGCAGGAATGACAGAAGCATACCTGAACTTGATCTTGCAGTGTCCTTGTTCCTCCTGCGTGTAGAGACCAAGCTCAGTGGTGAAAACTCTATCTTCCATTTCCCATTCAAACAGCACCCACAAAAGTCACCTCATTTTACCCCATTTTTACATTTAAGGAATGCAGACTTTTATGGTGGGCTCTTGTGACTGGGATCTGCATATCAGTTAGGAATGTGTTAGGCTGTGAGATACCTGTCTTAAACAATGTATTCTTTCTCACTTAATTAGAATACTGTAGAAAGGTGATTCCAAGGTTAGCTCAGAGGCTCATTGATGTTAGCAAGGATCTAGGCTTGGTTTTCTTTCCTCTCTGCCCTCTTTAGGTTGACGACTTATGTTCTCAAGATGGATGTCATTGATCTAGGATTCATGTCAGGGTTGAAAGTGGGAAAAAGGGGAGAGAGGCATGCACCATTTGGCTCTCTCTTATCCCTGTCATTTTTATAAAGAATCAAAAGTTTTCACAGAATGCCCCTTCCCCATAAGATGTTCTTTATAGCTCATTGGCCAAAACTGGCTCAAGTGGCTATTCCTAGCTTCAGTGAGTCTAGACACATAAATATTTGGCAAAGAGAAATAATTAAGATAGTCTTAATTGGCCTAGCCCAATCATTGTTCATCACAGGAGCTGAGTTTATTGCTGCTTTGAGGAGAAACAGGGATCTTTTGTCACAGAGAAAGGGAAGACTGGCTGCCATGTCTCTCTTTCCTGTGATAATTTCTCACAAATCTTGATAAACTGACAGATTTTACTTTTTTACTAAATTGAGAAACACCTTATCATTCTTAAAATACTCAGTGTGTTAAGTAATAGTCATTTACTTAGTTCTTTGCCTCTTAAATATGGCAATTATTTCTAACATTCTACTTTTAAAGTTGGAGCTATTCAGACCAAGGAAACAGTGAGTGATGGTATGAAGTAAACGACAAACTCAGATAAAGCTTGTAAGTGATCATTTTTTTCCTGGCAGGTGTTCATTCCATTGCATGCTAATATTAACAGTGGTCATTGGTGACCACATTTCTCAAGTAATATATTCTCAATTTTATGGACTCTTAGTCTTATATTTTTAGATTAACTTTTAACAGGAAGAATACACCAGGTAATTCTCAACACTCCTTTATTTAATCATGCTGATGTTTTACACAATTAGAAGTTCTATGCCAACAATTAATAAGATTTAGAATTTCATTTGGGGATTTATCAAGATATGCAACGTGCTGTTTGAAGGTAATGGCCTTTTTTCAAATATAACTGGTATATTCAGTTTAAAAAAAAACAAAAAACAAATGAGAGGTACATTCCAGCTGTATACAAATATAGACCTTCCATTCTCTTAATCCATCGTGTTTCATATCTGTGGGTGATGAGCCTAGTAGAAAAATCTAATGTTTGAATTCCTGAATCATGTGATAATTTACTGTCTATTGTCTTACTGAAAAAAAAAAATTAAATAATTTTGCTCTGTCTGAGTTTATTAAACTAAAGTCTGTTTTTCAACCTAGAGGAAGTGCAAGACTGTATTAGTGTTTATATATGGGATGAAATTGTTGACTCAAAACATTTGAAAGAAATGTTTTGTACAGATACTCACTAGTATAAATGTATAGTATCAGAAGGGTATTGCTTTTGAAAGTACTATAAAATTTCTTTTGTGATTAGATGTATGTTGCTTATTTTTAGAGAACATGGTTATTGGAATGTTTGCTCCTTTTAAGAATATATTTTTTCTATGATAAAACAGTACAGCTTACTCTGTTTTTGCTTTCTTGTGTCATCTGCAAACTTCTGTTCATCGTGGACTTGGGTTGTGAATGCTCTTCTTGGCTTTACACGTAGTCTCTGTTCTGATCCCGTCTTAATATTGTGACTTTGCTCAGATAGTCTTATTCTACTACCATGAGAGGCGAACAAACACTTGTACCCCTATAACATAGTTTTTCCCTTTATGCTCTTCTGAAAGGCTCTACTCATAAGAAGGAGTGCTACTTCTCACCTACTTGAGATTGTGAGAAAAGCAAACCCAGCCTGGCTCTATTTTTAGGAATATAGCACGTTTAGAGTCAAGCTTGTTTATATGGGCTCCTAAGTAGAACCTAGGAAGAAAGTTTATAAAATCCACAAGGCATCAATGAGCAGGTATTTATGAGGCTCCTGATATGTGTAATATTCTGCGCTAGGAAGTTTGAGAAATGCAAAGAGGATAAAGTACAGCCTTCGTCCTCAAGGCACTACCACTTTTGCAAGGGAAATGTGTATATGAAAAGTTAATCATTAGTGTAAGACTCTCTATACATTATTGGTTGTATTACTTTTTAGTGAATGGATATTGTACCAGTAACAAGAGCTATGGGAATTCACTTGAGTGAAGATCATTGTGAGCCAGAGAAACTAAAACATCACAGACGATTTGAACTAGAAGAGCTAATCTTATTCCCCAATCTTACAGATAAGTAAACTGAAGCCTCAAGCTAAGTCCCAGAGAGTGATTATGGTTTTCATTGTCACTTATGGACAGAACCAGGATTTGTTGTTAGGGACTTGGATAAACTATGTTCATTCAGAGAAAAATCCCAGGTGGGAAAATGGGATGAAAAATCATGTTGTTGTTAGATGCTGTCGAATTGGTTCCTCATCATAGCGACCCTATCGCAACAGAGCAAAACACAGCCCAGTCCTGCGCCGTCCTCACGGTCATTGCTGTGTTTGAGCCCATTGTTGCAGCCACTGTGTCAGTCCATCTCATTGAGGGTCTTCCTCTTTTTCTCTGACCCTCTACTTTACCAAGCATGGTGTCCTTCTCCAGGGATGGGTCCCTTCTGATAACATGTCCAGGGTCCATGGGACGAAGGCTCACCATCCTTGCCTCTAATGAACATTCTGGCTGTACTTCTTCCAAGACAGATTTGTTCGTTCTTCTGGCAGTCCATGGTATATTCAATATTCTTTGCCAGCACAATAATTCAAAAAAAGCATGGACCTGTTCATTTTCCAGGTATATTTGCAGAAAAATGAGCATAAATCTATTGTGGGAAGAGAGTTGTGGAAGACGATAGAGTGAGCATTTTGCTTCCTGCCCTCCCACTTTATTTTCCCTAAAATGATGGCATGCTCTAGAACGAGAGGAGTACTTTTTTTTTCTTAGAAGTGAGTGACATGTATGTTTTCTCTTTTTAATGAGGAAAAATTAGCATTTCCTTTTTGAAATAATTCTAGGAATAATGCTCATCTAATCTTGTAATTGTCCTCTTTAAATGTTAAACTTGTAAATCATCTCGCTTTGCTAAACTGGAGGCCATCTGTCCCTGCAGAGGTGTACTGGTTCACAGTATTCCAGAATGAGGTGATCATGGCCTGTGCCAGCATGGCAAATTAAGAAATCTCTCATAAGTGTTCTAAGCATTAGCTAGGTCATGCTATCAAAATCATTTGCCAATGAGCTTATCATTAACCTTACCTGCATCTTGTGTTAGAATCTTGGGTTTTACCTTCTGAGAACATTTATAAATGCCTTATTCTAGGCAAAGCTGGATGCAAAACACATTTTAAAGCCTAGTTAAGCTCAGATGTGCTACAAAATGTGTTCTGAGTAATTTTGACACCAAGAATCTTACAGATGTGAAATATTTCTTCTGCTACTTGGAATTTAAATAAGGGAAGGAATCATGAGTTTAAAATTTCCTCCCTATCTTTCCAACAGAATAATTAAAGGCAAGTTTTACTTAAATGATCAGAGATATTATTTTGGAAATAGAAGTGTACAATAAAGGTGGTTATATGGTTAAACTAGATTACCATTTGAGAGAAAGTCAAAAAGCAGAGGAAGGCAGAGACAACATAGGGTTTTGACAATGAAAGCAATAAATGAAATATGAATTAATAAATTAAACAGGCTCCATTGCATAAGAGGTTCAAGATTTCCCCCAAAACACAATTGACGTTAAGATCACCTAATTCCAATATAAGAAAGATGGTGTAGAAAGAAGTATAGAATTTTAGAGGTGGAAATAAAATATAAGATTACCTATTTTGATCCTTTCAACTTTCCTTCCATTTTCCTTATAATATACTTGTACTTTGTATTTATTAATAATATAATATTACTTACAGCAGCTAGAACATTTGGGGTGCGGTGGGAGGCAGTGGGTCCTCAGTAACTGTTTAAATTAAATTGAATTGAAAGCATTGCTTAGACAGGTTCTTGAGGGAGAAAACCTTATATCTTGACCAATAATAATAGATAAATTTTATTGAATATTTGCTAAGTGCTATTTAATTAATTTATTCAAGAAATGTTTACTGAGCATACTTTTGGGCTCTTGGGAAACATCAATGAACAAAATAAATGTTCCCGACCTCTAGGAAATGTGCCAGATGAGTCAGGACCATCTTGTCATACCAGAAAGCAAGGAAGCTGTAGAAGACTGATGAGATCATGACAAAAAGAAACAGAAAACGTGAAGGGCTACCCACTGAGCTAAAATCGGACACGCGGAGCGTCGATGAGAATAATGACTGCAATTGACTGAAAAAGTAACAAAAGCTGAGTTCATAAATAATAGACTAGAATACAAAATAAGTAGATTACCTGTTGCCTCCGAGGCAATTCCAATTTATAGTGACCCTGTAGGGCAGAGTAGAACCGCTCCATAGAGTTTCTAAGGCCGTAATCTTTATGGAAGCAGACTGACACATCTTTCTCCCGCAGAGCAACTCGTAGGTTCAAGCCACTGACCTTTTAGTTAGCAGTTGGGTGCTTTAACCACTGTGCAACCAGGGCTCCTTAAAATAGATAGATGCCAAAAAACCAAATCTGTTGCTGTTGGGTCTATTCCGACTCATAGCAACCCTATAGTACAGAGAGGAACTGCCCCCTAGGGCCCTAAGGCTATAATCTTTATGGAAGTTGACTGCCACATCTTTCTTCCACAAAGCGACTGGTGGGTTCGAACCACAGACCTGTTAGAAGCTGAGTGCTTAACCACTGCACCACCAGGGATCCTTAGATAGATAGATGGATAGATATATACATATATGCATATATACAACATGCATACCACAATAACCTGATAGACTCTTTTTTATTCCCATTTAACAGATAAGAAGAATGAAGCTTTAAAAGGGTAGAAAATTTACCCCAAGATTCATTAATAGAACTGGAAATCCAAACCCAGGGAGCTTAGGCTCTCAGCCATAGCTGCTGACAGTGTTATTCTGTATCTTCATGCTTAATTAATCACATAAACCCGTTCCTTACTTACCGACATGGCTGGGTTCCAAAGATCAGGTCATTTTGTGAAAATCAGCATTAGGGGAAAATGGAAGATGACCACATCAGATCTCAAAAAGGAGGATGACTACATCATTACATAACTGCCAAATCACCTCATTACATAACTGCCAAGTTACATCATTATATAACTGCCAAACCACTGAGAATCATGCCCCAGCCAAGTTGACACATAACCTTAACTATCATAGCCAGCGTCACTCTGCCTCACACCTTAACATCCGTTACCAACAGACATACCTTGTTAATGCAAAAAATAGCTGTATAGTAGATTTTTACTGTTGGCATAAATGCAAAATGTCAGATAACAAGATAGTCGATAAGTAAGGCGTAGGTGTATAATGTAATCGTAATCACTTGGCTTGATGTCTTTCTTGTGGTTAAAAAAAAAAAAAAGGCATGGATTCACTTATTATTGCCTTATCTGTTTTTTGGAGACCTGTTGGCACCGTAGTCAAATACTATAGCTGTTAACCAAAAGATCAGCAGTTCGAATCCACCAGCTTCTCCTTGGAAACCCTATGGGGCAGTTCTACTCTGTGCTGTAGGGTTGCTATGAGTTGGAATCGACTCCATGGCAGTGGGTTTGGTTTTGGTTTGGTATCTGTTTTTTGAAGACTCGTTCTGAACTTCTCCAGTGAAGAATTTCAGAACTTCTGATGTTGACTAGAAAGCATCTAAATAAAAATAATAGGGGTCACTCTGTATTTATTCTTATCCATCCAGCTTTAAGAGAAGCTCATTCCATCCTTGTGTGTGTGTGTGTGTGTTTGTTTCCTACTTCCTGCTTCTTTTCTTGAAACTTGTTCTCTCAGATAAGTGATGAAGGATGTGGCTCAGATTGAATTTAAAGTAGCAATCCTATGACTACAGTGGACTTATAAGAATCTGTGTGAAAATTGATTTTGGACAATTCTGTTTGATTTGGAATATGTTTTAATCAAAGTAGACATTGTTATCACTACTTAAGGGAAAATAAAAAAGGAAAAATTAATGCAAAATCTGTACAAAACATTACCACCAAGGGAGGACTTTGAAAATAGGATGGTCTTTGTTTCTAGTTTCTTGTCTCTGAAGCTTCGCAATTTATTATTGAACATAATGTTATGTAGTGTAACACGTAAGAATGTACTCCAAAACTTGTGTGTGTGTACGTGTCATCAGTCTAGCTGTGTAATTTGGCATATCAAATTACCAACAAATGGAATCATATAATCCCACCCACAGTCAAAATAAAGATTCAACGAGGAGAGATGGCACATAATATTATTTTTCAGTGATAAATATTTCTGAAAACAAGTTATCTTTGATACAAGTGTTTGGTAATAAAAATAAATATACTTGGAGATGTACTTTCTTTAACTTTTACAGTCAGGTGGAACAGATCTTTCCAAACACCTCTGCCATCCTTTTTGTTTGATAGATAAGGGACAGGGCCACAAGAAGTTAGGAACCAGAAAGATATTGGGGTGATTGAATATGTTCCTTTTGCCAAGCCTCCTTCACTTACCTCACTCCTTCCCATTCTGCTTTGATACAACTTCTTCCAAGATGCTGGGATTTCTCCTTCTCTTTCTTCCCAATTCCACAAGCCTTGGTGATGTTCCTTTTCTATGCAGTTTTTTGTATGTAGGGTTTCCATTACCATAGCCTTTTATCACATACGTTGCAATTGTGTTTGTCTCTGTATTCCTCTAGGGCTCTAAACTCGAGTTTCTTGTCCATCCTCTTGTTTGGGGCACCTAGCTTAGTCCCTGGTACTTTGCAAGCAATCCATAAACATTTGATTAATGAATGGGTTGATTAAAAATTTGACTGTATTTGAAATAAACAGGCACACTTAACAGAATAAATGTATTTATAATTTTCCATGAACTGAAGCTTTTTTTGATTATTTGTCTTCCATTATTAAACTAGGGATAAATTTCCCCTGACAGTGGTCTTAAGACAATAACTCTTAAGAATATATGTTATTTTATAAATATTTATCCCTAAACCATACAGTGATGATGACAGTGGTGGTAATCATAATGATAATAATAGGAAAACTAAGGAATAATAACCCACAGTCTCAAACCCAATTAAGGAGAAGGAAACTGCATTTAGCACAAGCCTGCTATGTGCCAAGAAATATGAGAAGCCCATTATTTAATGTAATTAGAACAAATCAACTGTTTTCATTTTCCTGTGTTGCCTTCGAACCCTTGACTATATGAATGCATAATTTTACAGTTGCCTTCATAGCTCAGATAGTTACCATTTTTATCTTTAGTATTACTGTTTAATCACAGGTATCCAGCATGGGCAGTGTAATTATTTTTAGTGACTTCACAATATTCTATCCAATTATGACACTGTAATTTAGTGAGAAATTCTCCGATTACTTTTGGGCAGTTAGATTATTTTCAGTGTTCTGTATTTTAAAGAGAAAGCATTGTTGGATATTTTCATGTAAACAGTTTTTTACTTATTGAGAGAGAGAGAGGTATTTTACCTTAGGCTAAATTGCTAAAGTATGAAAATCTGTAGAGTTGATGCCAGTGGCATCAGTAGGGGGGTGTGAGGGGTGCAGACAGCACCAGGTGACACTGTCGGAGGGTGTGACAGAAAAATGACTGTCTACAAAATTTCTATGCAGTGTTTCAGCAGAAATTTATTATTCTTTATAAAATATCCCTGTAGTTAGTTATAACAACAAAATTTTTTTTTCATAAGCCCAGCTTACATGTATCAATATACTTACAAGGCTAAAACTCTGTGATAATTTACTTTTTGAACTTTCTGATATCATCTGGTCAGAGCTGTCCGTCGTTGTCAGGTGCCATCGAGTTGGCTCCAATTCATAGGGACCTTATGTGCGACAGAACAAAACACTGCCAGGTCCTGTACCATCCTCACAACTGTTGCTATGTTTGAGCCCATTGTTGCAGTCACTGTGTCAATCCATCTCATTGAAGGTCTTCCTCTTTTTTGCTGACCCTTTCTACCTTACCAAGCATGGTGTCCTTCTCCAGAGACTGGTCCTTCCTGATAACATGTCCAAAGTACGTGAGATGAAATCTCGCCATCCTCACTTCCAAGGAACACTCTGACTGTACTTCTTCCAAGACAGACTTGTTTGTTCTTTTGGCAGTCCATGGTATATTTAATATTCTTCACCAACACCATAATTCAAAGACATCATTATTACCCAATTACAATGACGCTTCGAATCACATGGTTTTGTCTGCATGCACTGCAAGCACGCGCTGTTGTTTTTGTTACTGCTGGTGTTTTTATAGTCGTTGATTTTGTCAAATTTCCTGGTATTTTAGTTACAATATTGTGATGATTAGTATTTGTGATCCTATATCAATAACTTTTTTGAGAACGAAGTAGTAATTATAGGAAAAGAAGGAGTGATATACTGGAATTATAATTTATGAGTAACATTAGTACAAAAAAAATTACTAAGGATTCTGTATGAGCTTCTATGGTAGGAGGTCCATAAAACAAAAACCAACCCATTGCCATCAAGTCGATTCGACTCATAGCGACCCATGTGGGAGGCAATAACATGAGATACACACTGGGTGACACTAACCCTAGTGACACCACTGGCTGATGGTATTCAAAACATTTCGCTAAGTATTCCCTGTTGAATTTAAGGGTATTGTCATCATCAGTTGGAACTGACATGACAGAAACTGGTTTTATTTGGTTTTTAAAATGGTCAGAAAAGATTTAAAAGTCATAGGGTGGAAAATACTATTTTTTTCTCAAGACACTGATGTGCTTTTTTGGATAACCACTGTTATATTGAGACAGAAATTAGTTCAAGGAAGAAAAAGATGCCATATGTTTAGTTCAGTTCCTTAAAATAAATCATTACCCTCTTTTTGTTGTGTTGTAAGGTACTGTCAAGTTGGTTCTGACTCACAGCAACCCTACGTAAAACAGAATGAAATACTACCCAGTCCTGCGCATCCTCACAGTCGGTACGTTTCAGCCCATTGTTACAACCACTGTGTCAGTCTATCTCGTTGAGAGTCTTCCTCTTTTTTGCTGACCCTCTACTTCACCAAGCATGATGTCTTTCCCCAGGGACTGGTGCCTTCTGACAACATGTCCAAAATACTTGAGATGAAGTCTTGCCATGCTCACTTCTATGGAGCATTCTGATTGTACTTCTTCCAAGATAGATTTGTCCATTCTTATGTCAGTCCATGTTATATTCAGTATTCTTTGCCAACACCATAATTCAAAGGCATCGATTCTTCCGCTATCTTCCCTATTTGTTGTCCAGCTCTCACATGCATATGAGGCGATTAAAAACACCATGGCTTGGGTCAGGTGCATCTTAGTCCTCCAAGTGACATGTTTGCTTTTTAACACTTCAAAGAGGTCTTCTGTAGTAGATTTGCCCAGTGCATTTAATATGTCATTTGATTTCTTGACTGCTGTTTCCATGGATGTTGATTGTGGATCCAAGTAAAATGAAATCCTTGACAACTTCAAGATTTTCTCCATTTATCATGATGTTATCTAATGGTCCAGTTGTGAGGATTTTTGTTTTCTTTATGTTGATGTGTAATCCGTATTGAAGGCTGTAGTCTTTAATCTTTGTCAGTAAGTGCTTCAAGTCCTCCTCACTTTCAGCAAGGAAGGTTGTATCATCTGCATGTCACGTGCTATTAATGAATCTTCCTCCAGGCTGTGATCTTCTTCATATAGTCCAGTTTCTCGAATTATTTGATCAGCATACAGATTAAGTATGATGAAAAAATGCAACCCTGACACCCACCTTTCCTGATTTTATACTATGCAGTATTCCCTTGTCTCTTCAAACTACTGCTTCTTGATCCATGGACAGGTTTTACACCAAAGTTAGTATCCCCTTTATAAACTCTGAGTTGTTAGGTTTTCCTACCCAGGTCGGTAGGGGTTCTGACGTCAGTGCCTCTCTAGATAGAATGAAATCTGGTAAATTCGAGAACACAGATGAAGCATACATTCACTGCTTAACAGAGAGAGAAGTAGTAGACTGATTTTCTTTTATTCTAGGGATGGTTTACATTATGTTTTATTTCAAAACATGCCAGATAATAGTACACAGATTTCTAAATCTTCTCACGAACATTCACTTCCACCAGTCTACTGTAAGAGTTCTTTTTTTATTAATATCTGTTTTTATTTGCTTGGTTAACTGCCCTGATTAGGGCTTTTGGAGATTCGTGATATACTTATCTTAACTCATAATAACAAAAAATAACATAAAAATAGCGATAACAATAATGACGCCTAAATCATGGAGTACTTATTACATTCTGCGAGCTGTTTTAAGTGCTTTATAGGGATAGGTATTAACTCATTTACTCCTCACAACAACAATATAATGTAGGTTCTGTTGTTATCTCCATTTTGAAGATGAGAAAACTGAGTCACAGGGAGGCTAAGCAACTTCTTTGCTATTTAAATCTAGGTAGTGTGGGTGTCTGGGTTCTTGCTCTTAACTTCTATGCTTTTCAAAATTGATCAAGTTTTTTTTTTTTAATATTTTATTAAGATAACAATGAAATTCTGAAATAATGACTACAAAATATAGTAAGATTTTTCTTGAAGCCAAATTATGTAATTGAGTTTGGGAGTACTTGCCAAATCTCCATAAAGTCTGAGTTTGGGCAACACAGGTAGTAAATGCCCTAGAAACCAGTCTGAATTTACTCTACCAGTTGAACCAAACCATTTACCATCGAGTGAATTCTGACTCAGAGTGACCCTCATGTGTGTCAGAGTAGAATTGTGTTCCATAGGGTTTTCAGCGGCTGATTTTTCAGAAATGGATCACCAGGCCTTTCTTCTGAGGTACCTCTGGATGAACTAGAACCTCCAAACTTTGGGTTAGCAGCCAAATGTGTTAACTGTTTGCATCACTCAGGGACTCCAAATAACTCACAAAAAATTAATCTTCCTCCACATTGTGACCGGTACACCAGAGGACTGCGTTAGAAACAGGACAGCTGACATTTAGCAAGATATTAGGCAGCAATTTTTATGGTATCCTTGTGGATAATGTGAGTAATAAGTAGTTCAGCTGATATACTGGCACATGCTGGATAATTCTCATGGTACTGGAGGCAGGATGCATTAGGTGAATTGATGTGGGGTCAACAGTCTGAGTTCAGATTTTGACTCTGCCTCTGCGGGCCCTTCAATACGTTTCTTAATTTCTCCAATCCTCAAATTCTTCATCTTTGCCCTAGGGGTGGATATGTGTAGCAACCACCTCATAATATTGCTGTTAGTTTTAAAATGTATAATGTTTGTGTAGTATATCTATACCATGGGATACTATTCAGCAATTAAAAGAACAAGCTACTGACACATGCTACAACATGAATGAATCTCAAAAACATCAGGCTAACTGAAAGAAGTGTATGATTCCATTTATATGTAGTTTTCAGAAAAGGCCAGTCTATAGCAACAGAAGGTAAATTAGTGATTCCTTGGAGCTAGGGATGGGCTTGAGGACTGACTGCAGTTGGGCACTGAGGGATCTCCTTGAGGTGACGTAAATGTTGTAAAAGTGGG
The DNA here is from genome assembly GCF_000243295.1 of Trichechus manatus latirostris. Classification (NCBI taxonomy): domain Eukaryota; kingdom Metazoa; phylum Chordata; class Mammalia; order Sirenia; family Trichechidae; genus Trichechus; species Trichechus manatus. Next base: position 1,433,682 of record NW_004443937.1, read on the forward strand.
TTGTGGTGATGGTTGTGTAGCTCTGTAAATTTACTAAAAAATCATTGAACTGTACACTTAAAATAGGCAAATGTTACACTATGTAAATTATACCTCAATAATACTGTTTTAGAAAAAGTAAAGGTAAATTTGGCACAGTCAGTGATTCTCAGCCTCTTTTTATTTTTTGTTGATTTTTTATTCTTCACTGTGCGTGTTGTTGTTTCTGTTGGCTGCTGTCCAGCTGGCCCCTGATTCACGGTGACCCCACACCCAAGGGAAGGAAATGCTGCCCAGTCCATGGACACCTCCGCTATCAAATGCCGATTGGACTGTTGTGACCCATAGTGTTTTCATTTGCTGATTTTCAGTGGTAGATGGCTGGGCCTTTTTTCTTAGTTATTCTTAGTCTGGAAGCTCCAGGGAATTCTGTTCAGCATCATAGCAACACTCAAGCCTTCACTAACAGACAGGTGGCGGCTCTACATGAGGTGCATTGACTGAGAATTGAACCCAGGTCTCTCATGAGAAGTGAGAATCCTTCCATTGAACTACTACTTCCCTCCTGTTATCCATATCATTGGGTCTTTATTATACATATTGTGTAAAGTGAGAGATTCTAGGGGTACGCCAAAGGGCCCTGTAACTTCTCTGGTTTTTGTCAACATAGTATCAACTTTTTGGATGAAGACACACTTCAAGTTTGCAAATGACACAGCTGTAAGGGATTACTAATCTACTAGAACCTAGAATCAAGATTTGGAATTGTATTGACAGCCCAAAAAGCTGGGTGGAAACCAAGAGAATGAAATTTAACACAAAATTAATGCAAAGCCTGGCACAGGCTGGCTTCCTTAGGCAGGGAAGAGAGGTATAAGCAGTTGGCTTCTAATGTAGCTATTACCCTATAAAAAATGTGTTTGCCTTGTAGAAAGGGAATCCCAGAAAATCTAGATAGGAATCAGGCCAAATATGGAGGCTCCGAATTTAAATGTACTATTTGATTTTGGTAGATGCTGGAGGAGTACCCATCTGGATATCGCAAGATTTATGTTCATATAATAATAATAATTGTTATTATTTTATTTATATTTATAATTATAATTTATAGTGCTTACCCTGTCATAATTCTGTGCTAAGTGTTTTATATACATTATCCTATTTAATAGGGGGCATTGGTAATTTACTGGTAGAACTCTTGCTTCCATGTGGGAGACTTGTGTTCGATTCTTAGCTCTTAGCCAATATATCTCCCGTGCAGCCACCACATATCTTTCAGTGGAGGCTTGTGTGTTACTATGATGCTGAACAAGGTCCAGTGAAGCATCCAGACAAAGAGAGACTACGAAGAAAGGCCTGGCGATCTACTTCCAAAAATCAGCTATTGAAAATCCTATGGATCACAGCAGTCTGATCCACAACTAATCATAGGGATGATGCAGGACTAGGCAGCATTTTATTCCTTTGTTCTTGTGGTCTCCATGAGTTGGGTACCAACTCAATGTCAGCTAACACAAAAAAAAACCCTATTTGATGCACAACAACCCTACAAACAGAACACTTTTACCCCATTTTATAGCTGGGGAACTAGGTCTTAGCGAAGCTGAGTCACGTGGGTAGTGAGTGGTAGATCCACTTATGAAGCAGTTAGTCAGAATTCAGGGCCCACATTTTCAACACCTACACTTTATAATCTACCCTTAAAATTCCTTATAAATAGAATGTACTTCTTGAACTCTTTAAAGTGATAGTAAAAAAGGAAAGAGATACACAACCTGTGCATTTTCTTTGGTAATCACTGATGATTTCACCAATACCAGGATTGGTTTGTTTTAGCTCTTATCCTTTGGGAGGGACTAATTTCCATCACTGTGTTCTAAACTGCGCTGCATCTAATGAGCTGTGTGAAAATGCTGAGGTATCACGGGCTAAGACCATTCAAGCAAGAAGGCAGTAACTCAGTAGGAACAGCTGCTTAATAAAAGGCTATCAGCAGACCAGAAAACAAACAGGGAATTTTGCTGAAACATATAATCTATTTTTAAATTACTTTGAAATAATCACTTGGACATTCATATGGAAGAGGATTATCAACAGTCACATGTTTTAGGGAAAACACTCTACCTTGAAATATACTTTCGGATATGTTTCCTAGTTTATGTTCAATAATCTAAAGAGGGGGAAAGGGCAGTCACCATGTATTTATGAAAAAGAGAATAGATGATATATTGAGCTGAAACCCTTTCATTTTAAAAAAGGAGACTGCATTGGACAAAGTCCAAAGCACATCACTGACGCTTTCTTATTTCAGAGGGTCATACACAAGGAGATCTAAGTTACTGTGAAGTGTAATGTAGAGCTGAGGATCAGGGGATTAGAAGTTCACCTTCCAGCTTTTTTAGTGTTTGTTCATGACATGAAAGTAACTATTAAACTATTTTTAAAACTAATGAATGAAAAATACAAGTACCTTGTCATATAGGTGTCTTTTTGTATATACCTCTTATTTCTGTTGAATCTTACATTTTTACTGCATAAAACTCTGATCACAGCTTTAGCTTATTTTTATTACTATTATTATTTTTTTTCCATATCAGTAAGTGAAGCTTATCTTAACTGCATATTCTCTCCTTTAGGTTTTTTGTTTTTTTTTTTTTCACCTTCCCAGTAGGTTTTTCATCTCTCTCATTTCTTTCCTTCTTCCTGTTCCCTTGGCACCAGTCTGTGACTAGAAAGTCTCGGCCATTTCTATAATATTTCTTTTGTCTCTCCCTTTAAGTATCCCAAAATAACATAGCTTTCCTTTTCCTTTTAAGAAGGACAAAAACTAATATTCAAATAATTTCAGCTATTATTGTCATTTCCTTTGACTTTTCTCTTTTTGAACCAGGAAACAAGTTACATTTAAACTTTCCCAATTTAATTCAAAAGATAATTAACGTTTAAAACGTTTCAGTTTGGCCGGTTATCCTTAACCTCTGCTAACTATAAAGAAAGCTCAACGTGTGCTTAAAATGTACAGATCTTAGAAGCGGCACACTAGACTTTAACTTGCACCGTGCGCATGTGGAAATCCATTAGTGCAGTGTTGTCTGTTCTTTCCAAAAGCTGGCACCTAGTACCTTATCCTGGACAATCTGTCGCGTATAGGTCTGGATGATTTGGGTTTGGATCAAATTTTTGTTGATGTCTAATGGATGTTAATAGAAAGGGGAAATGGAATTTCTAAAATAAGTCATCAGTAGCATAACATTTGATGGTGGTAGCTGTCAATGCTCAGGTTATTGCCCTAAATTCTTAATCTATAGAAGAATAACACACTTTAAGTGACTGTTATCAAAATGTCCATCTCAGAGTAAAAGTTGAACAAGACCCTTTCCCCTTCTACATACAAATTTAGTCCTCCATTAACTCTAGTTCTTTTAACCTACTAACCTGATAAGACAGTAAGTTCAACTCTATTACTAGGCAACATTGCTTTCCGTCAAAATAATTTCTGGTTTGTAAGTTGCATTTGGGCTAGGAGGAACCGTAAATGGCCTGTGAGTACCAGATCGGACTGGCTTGCTTCACGCTTCCCTGAATGCAGACTCCTGTAACTGGTGCATCCCTTATGGAGAGCCTGGAAGCTGTTTCTACGGAATTGTTAAAAGAGGTATTGGCTCCTGTGAAACATAAACCTTTTAAACCAGAGTCACTCCAGTGCTGCCCAGTGTGGCTCTTGTCTCTTTGTACCCATATGTCACCTGGGAGGAGATTGCTCCTAGGAAGCTGTGTGAAGTTCTGCAAGGACATCCACAGAAAGGAACTGCTGCGGCCCTCTGGCCTGCTGAGTACCTCAACTGTAATCTCCTGTGTAGCCTCATGTCACATGTGGCCTGTGATAGGCTTGTGAGTGTAAATGTTTTAAGTGACTGTAAGAAGACCCGCTGGTAGGTATTAAAACATCTGATTAGAACCTTACGCTGAAACTAGTGAAACACTTGGATTTTTGAACTGTTTGATATGATGATAAAAAGCAGTTTGTACACTTCTTTAATCATAACCACTACTATAATCATAGAAGCTAACTCATTTCTTGTGGATAAATGGAATATTTCTTTAGGTCGACAGTTTTACTCCAAAGTCAAAGTTGGATAATATTTTTAAAATTTATTAACACCCCAAATGTACTTTAAAAAGTAAAATTTATATCTGATAAGTATTTCTTTTGTCTAAGTACTTATTTGGCTGACTTTTTTTGTTGCTGTTTCCATGAATTTTGTGTTCTTTTTTTTTTTCCTAAATAACACTTTGCCATGGGATTTAGTGATAAAAATGCATAACTCTTGTCTTCAAGAAGCTCTCAGTCAATCATGTTACCCTAGGATATCAGCACACTCAGATGCTCTTTACCATAGATTAATTTTTCAAACCAGTACAATGTTTGTGTGTATCTGTGTGTGTGTATGTTTACAATGGAAATATATACAAGTACTTCAAAAAAATTTTTAGTGTTTGATGAAAGTTTTTTTTCACATAGGACATTCTGTGACTTCAAAAAGTTGAAAAGCCTTTGGCTAGATACTGCATTGATATTGCTCTCTTTCTTCCTATGTGTTTCTAATTTCAGAAATTTATGAGAAACTGTCTTTTATATTCTCTCCTCTATGCTTCCAGTCTACTATGGGATTTGCCACATATGGAAAGTTGGAAAGAAACAACATCAGAATTTGGCAGCAAATTAACTTTTGCAAAAGCAAATGACATGTATCAGTAGGTTATAACGGTTCATGAAAATAAATTTAGGGTTTTAAATTATGACTCAGTGAATTTTAACAGTAAACACAGAGAACAGACTTATGATTAGAAAACCTGTGGACCAGCACAGACCAAAAGACATTTCTAGTTTTTCCTCTTTCCCTTCTTGTGTGTACCTTGCCAATTAACACCCCCAAAGCAATTAAGCTATCTGTAATTACCCCTAATACAGACATATTTTCTTGGGCATTAGCCAGACTGAACATTTTACAATCACTTAGCCTTCAAATACAGCTATTGGTAGTTATCTAAGATATTTAGATGCAGAGGCTTAACAATTAACGATCCAAGTTCATTTTTTCTAGGAAAATGTACAAAACATGCCCAACTTTCCACGGTTGTATAGTATCATTCAATGGTAATGTATATATATTCTTCCCTATGTATTGTTGTTGTTGTTATTAGGTGCCGTGAAGTGGGTTCTGACTCGCAGTGACCCTATATACAACAGAACCAAACACTGCCCGGCCCTGCGCCATCCTCATGGTCATTGTTATGCTTGCACCCACTGCGCCAGCCACTGTGTCAATCCATCTGTGCAGTGTTATGTTAACGCATTAGTACATTAATATTCCCTTCAATTGAAATGAACGCTTACAACTGAGAAAAGCAACTAATATAATCTTATGTAAATTGAATGTAGGCCCCATTTTTAACAATGGATAATCTGGAACCATAGATAAAAAGGAATGATAAATAATACAGTAGAATCCAAATCATTCATCTTTGCATTGCTCTAGAAAGACATGCTGATTTCTATCAGATATTTTCCTGGCATCAAGCTTTGCTATGTTTTTCAAATAATTTTTTTTTTGTTGAAATATTTTCCACATTAGCATGTATTGACTTATTTTATTTTTGGTGAAATATCAAAATAGCTCAGTTAAACGGATCATTTGGGAGTTGTGCCAATCTTGAGAGTGTAAGAAATCTGTTGAAAATTATTTTTGCCCTCTTAACAAAAGACATAAGTTGTTTAAGCATCCTATAATTATCATGTTGTATCTAATAGATGTTGCTATAATGATTAAGACTGTTCCCAGGCCCCTACCAAGATATGGGTAACAAATGAAAGCGAGGACTTGCATCACTCACCCATTTACCTTACTTGAATGAAACTACAAGGAGAAGGGCTAAAGGAAGGAAGCCCACACCCCCACACCCACCTTTTATTTTCTCACGCTTTTATACTAATCTCTGGCTTCCCTGCTGAATGAAATGAGAAACCACAGCTGAAAAGAAGAGAAACACCAACATTAATTTTTAACTCTCAAAGTACCATGTTCTGAGGAATTGAGGGAGGTAGAAGAGTAAGCTTGATATATCCACTTTTAGGGGATTATATACTGCTTTTAGAACCTCCTCACTCTAAAGTAATGCTAGTCATTTAATCAGTCATATGAATCCCTTTTCTACCTGTTGCTAAGTTTTAAATGTGTTTTGACATCCATCTTATCTAGTTACTGTCAAATCAACCCTGACTCACGGTGACCCTGTGTGTTTCAGGGTAGAACTGTTCTCCATTGGGTTTTCAGTGGCTGATTTTTCAGAATTAGTTCACCAGGATTTTCTTCTGAGTTGCCTCTGAGTGGACTCAAACCTCCAGCCTTTCAGTTACCAGCAAAGCGCCTTAGCTGTTTGTACCACCCAGTGACTCCTTTCAAGGTGTCTATATAGGGTATAATGTCTATGTCTAGAATAAGTTACATAGACAGATGTTGAGGAATATGATGGAATTTATTTTTCTTTTCCCTCCCTTCTCTTCTTGCCTTTCTCCCTTCCAGCTTTCTACATTTGTTTTCTTCATTTCCTCTAAGGAATACTAGAGAGAGTTCCACTCATCTTGCCTATTTGGCCTTTACTCTGAAAAGGATGTGTGTGTGTGTAAACTATCGTCTATTCTATATTACCTGTGTCTAGGATTTCAATGGTCCGAAGCATAACGAATTATGGGAATACAGTGTTTTGTTCTGTTGTGCATGGGGTTGCCATGAGTCGGAGATTGACTTGAGGGCAGCTAACAATGACAACATAAACACCAATAATGTCATATGCAAATGGTAAATAAGGCAATGTGGAAGTCATATTAGATCATATGGTATATTCCTAGGTAGAGATTCCTTTAATAGAAGGATTAGAATTACTACCTTCACCAGGAAAGGTAAAAAGTCCTCAAATCACAGCTGCATAGGCAAGAGCATTTTCAAGTCTATTTAGAGGGAAAAAAAAAAAAATGGAACGACTACATCAGGGGCTTCTTCCCTAGAAAGGTGCACTCCCGTCTGGGCAGGACTTTCTGCTTATGTCAGGCGACACTTCCTCCTGGGCCCAACTCAGCAGCAGCTCTATTGACCCAATGCCCACTGCCTTCTGCATTGTCTCAGTGCAGGAAACCATCACATCCACTCTTGTGTTCTTGTACATTTTGAAATATTACCCGAGGCAGTCTCCATCCATGCTCGGCTTCCTAGCTAGGCTATCTATCCAAGATATTTTCTGAGAGAGGCACTGATATTTCTTTTTGTAATGTTTCTGTTGCTAGGTTTTGAGTGGTCTGTCCCAAAACTGATTTTTCCCATAAGGCATACTTTTTAGTACATGATTTTACAGAGAGATTGGTCTTTCAAAAATGCATATATTCTAGTATGGCAGAAATGCATGCTTACAGTTCTGTATTTGTCCACCAAGCAATAATATTCAATATGGAAAATAGCTTGAGCACTGGAATATACGTTTCAGTTATGAGTCATCTATCTACTTTGTATGTGTTTGGTTGTATTCAGGAAAGTTCTTAGCTTTTGGTGTAGTCCAGTTGTGCTGACTTCCCCTGTATTGTGTGTTGTCCATCCCTTCACCTAAGATAATTAGTATCTACTATCTAGTTAGTGAATACTTGTCTCTGTCCCTCCCCACTCTCGTAACCATCAAAGAATGTTTTCTTCTGTGTTCAAACCATTTCTTGAGTTCTTATAATAGTGATGTCATACAATATTTGTTCTTTTGCGACTAATTTCACTTAGCATAATGCCTACCAGATTCATCCATGTTATGAGATGTTTTGCAGCTTCATCGTTGTTCTTTATTGTTGCGTAGCATTCCATTGTGTGAATATACCATAATTTGTTTATCCATTCTTCCATCGATGGGCACCTAAGTTGTTACCATCTTTTTGCTGTTGTGAACAGTGCTACAGTGAACAGGGGTATGCATATATCTATTCGTGTGATGGCTCTTATTTCTCTAGGATATATCCCAAGGAGCGGGATTGCTGGGTTGTATGGTACTTCTATTTCTAGTTTTTTAAGAAAGAGCCAAATCAGTTTCCAAAGTGGTTGTACCATTTTACATTCCCACCAGCAGTGTATGAGTGTTCCAGTCTCTTCATAACCTCTCCGACATTGATTATTTTGTGTTTTTTGGATTAATGCTAGCCTTATTGGGGTGAGATGGTATTTCATTGTAGTTTTGATTTGCATTTTTCTAATAGCTAAGGATCATGAACATTTCCTCCTGTATCAGTTAGCCACCTGAATGTCTTTGGTGAAGTGCCTGTTCATATCCTTTGCCCATTTTTTAATTGGGTTATTTGTCTTTTTGTGGTTGAGATTTTGCAGTATCTTGTAGCATTGGGAGAGTAGACACTGATTCGATTTGTAGTAGCCAAAACATTTTTCCCAGTCTGTAGGTTGTCTTTTTACCCTTTTGGTGAAGTCTTTTGATGAGCGTAAGTGTTGGATTTTTAGAAACTTCCGTTTATCTAGTCTCTCTTTTGGTGCTTATGCATTGTTACTTATGGTTCATATTGTGTTTATGCCATGTCTTAGGGCTCCTATCCTTGTCCATATTTTTACTTCCATGATCTTTATCATTTTAGATTTTATATTAAGGTCTTTGATCCGTTTTGAGTTAGTTTTTGTGCATGGTGTGAGGTATGGGTCTTGTTTCAGTTTTTTTGCAGATGAATACGAAGTTATGCCAGCATTATTTGTTAAAGAGACTGTCTTTTCCCCAATTTATGGTCTTTGGGCCTTTGTCAAATATCAGCTGCTCATAGGTGGATAAATTTACATTTAGATTCTCAATTCTGTTCTGTTGGTCTATGTATCTGTTGTTGTACCAGTACCAGGCTGTTTTGACTACCGTGGCAGTATAATAGGTTCTAGAATCAGATAGTGTGAGGCCTGCCACTTTGTTGTTCTTCAGTAGTGCTTTACTTATCCAAGGTCTCTTCCCTTTCCATATGAAGTTGGTGATTTGTTTCTCCATCTCATTAAAAAATGCCATTGAAATTTGGATCGGGATTGCATTGTATCTACAGATCACTTTGGGTAGAATAGACATTTTCACAATGTTGAGTCTTCCTATCCATGAGCAAAGTATGTATTTTTCCACTTATGTAGGTCTCTTTTGCTTTCTTGCAGTAGTGTCTTGTAGTTTTCTTTGTATAGGTCTTTTATATCTCTGGTTAGATATATTCCTAAGTATTTTATCTTTTTGGGGGCTATTGTAAATGGTATTGATTTGGCAATTTCCTTTTCAAAGTCCTCTTTGTTGGTATAGAGGAGTCCAACTGATTTTTGTATGCTTATCTTGTATCCTGATACTTTGCTGAAATCTCCTATTATTTCTAGTAGTTTTCTTGTGGATTTTTTGGGGTTTTCTGTGTATAAGATCATATCATCTGCAAATAGAGATACTTTGACTTCTTCCCTACTAATCTGGATGCCCTTTATTTCTTTTTCTAGCCTAATTGCCCATTCAAGATGGGTGATAAAGGGCATCCTTATCTAGTTTCTGTTCTCGAGGGGAATGCTTTCAAAGTCTCTCCATTTAGGATGGTGTTGGCTGTTGGCTTTGTATAAGTGCCCTTAATTATACTGAGGAATTTCCCTTCTATTTGTGTTTTATTGAGAGTTTTTATCATAAATGGATGTTGGACTTTGTCAAATGCCTTTTCTGCATCAATTGATAAGATCATGTGGTTCTTGTCTTTTGTTTTATTAATGTGATGGATTACATTGATTGTTTTTCTAATGTTGAACCATCC
>NW_004443937.1:1443750-1445871 GCF_000243295.1 Trichechus manatus latirostris
TGCTATAAACTGACCTCTGAGCACTGCTTTAGCTGTGTCCCATAGGTTCTGGTAGGATGTGTTTTCATTCTCATTTGATTCTATGAATTTCTTTATTCCATCCTTAATTTATCCTATAACCCAGTAGTTTTTGAGCAAGGTGTTGTTCAGTTTCCATGTGTTTGATTTTTTTTTCTTGCTTTTTCTGTTGTTGATTTCTACTTTTATGGCTTTGTGGTCAGAAAAGATGCTTTGTAATATTTTGATGCTTTCGATTTTGTTAAGGCTTGCTTTGTGGCCTAATATGTGGTCTATTCTGGAGAGTGTTCCATGTGCATTTGAAAAGAAAGTATACTTGGTTGCTATTGGGTGGAGTGTTCGGTATATGTCTATGAGATCAAGTTGGTTGATTGTAGCATTTAGATCTTCCGTATCTTTGTTGAGCTTCTTTCTGGATGTTCTGTCCTTTGCCAAAAGCGGTGTGTTGAAGTCTCCTACTACTATTGTGGAGCTGTCTATCTCTCTTTTCAATGCTGTTCGAGTATGTTTTATATATTTTGGAGACCTGTCATTGGGTGTGTAAATATTTATTATAGTTGTGTCCTCCTGGTGTATTGGCCCTTTAATCATTATATAGTGTCCTTCCATATCCTTTGTGGTGGATTTTACTTTAAAGGCTATTTTATCAGAGATTAATATTGCCACTCCTGCTCTTTTTTGAGTGTTGTTTGCTTGATATATTTTTTTTCCATCCTTTGAGTTTTACTTTGTTTGTGTCTTTAAGTCTAAAGTGTGTCTCTTGTAGGCAGAATATAGACAGATTGTGTTTATTAATCCAGTCTGCCACTCTCTGTCTCTTTATTGGTGCATTTAGTCCATTACATTCAGCGTAATTATTGATAGGTATGAGTTTAATGCTGTCATTTTGATGTCTTTTTTGTGTGTTGTTCACAGTTTGTTTGTTCCGCTTAATTTTCTGTGCTGAGTCATTTTTCTTTATGGATTTTCTTTTTGTCTTTTTCATTGTTGTTAATTTTGTGTTTGCCGAGTCTTTATATTTTTCTGGTTTTTTATTTTGACTTGTAAGATTGTTAATTTCCTTTGTAGTTACCTTAATAGTTATCCCTATTTTTCTAAGTTTATACCAGTCTTTAATTTCTTTATATTGCCATGACTTCCTCTCAATATGAAAAATCTATGTCTACATTTTTTAATTCCCTCTTTTTTGTTTTAATGTTGTCATCTTTTACATATTGACATCTGTTTCCCTATTTTCAGTGTTTTAGCTTTGATTTATTTTTGTGACTTCACTATCTGCGTTGATATCTGGATGCTCTGTCCTGTGTTCAAGTCTTGGGTTGTTGTTATCTGATGTTACTGATTTTTCTAACCAGAGGACTCCCTTTTGTATTTCTTGTTATTTAGGTTTGGTTTTTGCAAATTCCCTAAACTTATGCTTATCAGAAATACCCTAATTTCATCATCATATTTGAGAGACAGTTTTGCTGGGTATATAATTCTTGGCTGGCACTTTTTTTCCTTCAAGGCTTTATATATGTCATCCCATTGCCTTCTTGCCTGCATGGTTTCTGCTGAGTAGTCTGAGTTTATTCTTATTGACTCTGCTTTGTAGATGACTTTTTGTTTATCCCTAGCCACTCTTAAAATTCCCTCTATCTTTGGTTTTGGCAAATTTGACTATGTCTTGGTGACTTTCTTTTGGGATCTACATTATATGGGGTTCGATGAGTATCTTGCATAGATATGTTCTCATCTTTCACAATATCAGGGAAGTTTTCTGCCAACAAATCTTCAACAATTCTCTCTGTATTTTCTGTTACCCACCCTGTTCTGGTACTCTAATCACTCATAGGTTATTCCTCTTGATAGAATCTCATGCAATTCTTAGGGTTTCTTCATTTTCTTTTTTTTAACACTTTTATCTTATTTTTCCCTCAAATAAGTTCGTGTCAACGGCTTTATCTTCAATCTCACTAATTCTGACTTCCGTTGCATCAGTTCTGTTCCTATGACTTTCTATTGAGTTGTATAATTCTGAAATTTTATTGTTAATCTTCTGGATTTCTGATTGCTGTCTCTCTATGGATTCTTGCAGCCTGTTAAATTTGTCATTATGCTCTT
>NW_004443937.1:1445971-1455728 GCF_000243295.1 Trichechus manatus latirostris
TGAAATTTTATTGTTAATCTTCTGGATTTCTGATTGCTGTCTCTCTATGGATTCTTGCAGCCTGTTAAATTTGTCATTATGCTCTTTTTTAATCTTCTTAATTTCCTTTATTCCATGTTCTACATTTTGCTTAATTTCCTTCCTGATTTCTTGAAGAGTTCTGTATATTAATCTTTTGTATTCTGCCTCTGGTAATTCCAAGAAATTTTCTTCCTCTAGAAAATTTCTATATTCTTTATTTTGGGAGCTTGCTGAAGCCATCTTGGTCTACCTCTTTATGTGGTTTGATATTGACTGATGTTTCTGAGCCATTAGTAAGTTCTTATATTTATTTTATGTTTGCTTACTGTGTCCTAGCTTCTTGTTTTGTTTTGATATGCCCAAATAGACCATCATGTCAGCTAGCCCAATCTCCAGCAACCCTGAAGCTCCAGTGTCCTGCCCCTATGTATATGAGCCCAGGATTCCACCCACTTTTCCTGTATGGATTCAGCTCAGGTGTCCACGTAGTTGGCCACCAAGTGTGTGATGCAGGCTGTCACCTACAGTTATAGGCAGGCATGCATGATAGGTGTAGGCACAGGCATCTGGCTGCAGCAGGGGGACACAGGCTGAGCAAGGTAGGGGGCTGATGGCCACCACCAAGTGTCCAGGAGGAAAGTGTGTCCCTGTTCCCTAAAGCACGCAGATGGGTGGGTTTTGCAGCCAGACTATAAGCACCAAATGCTGTTGGCTGTAAGGACTGGGGGACATCTCTTATTGTTGGGCCCCTGTTGCAGGTGGCTAGCTGGTGTGGGTGGAGCCACCAGTCCTCAGGCCCCTGATGTGGATAGGTGAAGACCCTGGTTAATGGGCAGAGCAGTGTCAAACTTGCCACTTCACAGCTGAAACAGTTCAAGTTAGACTTCAGGTGTATACCCTGTTGTACTGTGGTAATGAGGGCCTACACTGTTGAAATGGGCCCACACAAGTCTATGCAGGGGAAAAGGCACTCAATGTCCGTGGATACTTTATGCCTGTGCCAAGGCAAAGGAGCTGTGCCTACCCTGAGTTCCTGGCTTAGGGGAGCCGGCAGATTATTTTTTCCTCCTGTTTGTTAATTTGTTCACTCTCCGAGGCTGGGAGAAAGGCTTAGGGTGCGTGATGGGTCCTACTTCCGGCCCAGGGGACTCGGCAATTGCTGAAGCCGGTCCCGGACCCAGTGCAGCGCAGGGAGCGGGGAGGTAAATGGGAGAGAGGTTTTTCCCTAAGGGGGGGTGTTTTTGATCCATGCGGTAGGCCAGATGCAAGTACTTCTCTTTCGCAGATCTAGGACTGCTTCTCAGTAGTTCTGAATGGCCAAATGGACTCTCTGCTGCTGGGTCTCTCCCACTGTGGAAAATGCCTCCCAAGCACTGCTGCTTGCCTGCCTTATTGCACACCATGAGCTGATCAGGCTTTAAGGGCTCAGGCTCTCTCCCGGTCAGGTCTGGCAACTCCTCGCTGCTTCTGAACCATCTGTCCCTCTCCCTGCCACTCAGTCCGATTCCTCAACTTTGCCTCTGTTGTTCAGGGCTCCTAGATTGTCATATATAATCAATTTACTTGTTTTTTTCACGTCCTTGTTGTAAGAAGGTCCACTGGAAGCATCTGACTACTCTGCTATCTTGGCCCTGCCCCCAAATAGGGTGTTTTTTGTTTCACATGGTGGGCATGTACTTGTCTTTTGCCAGTTGAGTGCTGCTTTTCATGGTTCTTGAGGCTTGAATAGACTCTCCACTGCTTGGTCTTTCCTGATGTGGAAACGCGTCCCGAACCCCACTGCTTGCCTCACCACACATGCCAGCCAGTCCAGCCTGCAGGGTGCCAGTTCCCACAGGGTCAGGTCTGGCATCCATCTCTCCTTCCCCCGCCACTCAGTGCGATTCCTCAACTTTGCCTTTGATGTTCAGAGTTCCTAGATTGTCATATATAATCAATTCACTTGTTTTTTCAGGTCTTTGTTGTTAGAGGGACCGTAGGAAGCATCTGACTACTCTGCCGTCTTGGTCCCACCTCCTCTGTGATTATCTGGGAGTCATTTCACGAGTTTTTATTTGGTCTCAGGAATCTATACTGCAAAATACTCAGTTGAGGACTCTTTTTAAGCCTTTGGCATCTGTGAATCAAAAAGTTGGCAATTTACGCTATATCATATTCTTTGGGTGTTGATTGTTTTTCAAAAAAATCTCTGAACACCTGTAGAAGGGTTATCCAACAATAACTGGATTGAAAGCTCCCTGAAGGCAGGAAATGTTGCCTTCTGAGTTCCCAGCACAGTGCCTTGCATACAACTGGTGCTTAATAAGTACTGTCTGATTTTGATGAGGGAGGTGGCCCTTATGTTTTGCAGATGTTTTGTACCCTCTTTTATCATATCACTTCTTTTGTATCCTTTGTGAGTCCTTCCTTCTAAACTTGTTCTAGGTTTCTACACAGATGGTAGGTTAGGATAGTGGGTCAGGTTGCTGGGCTTGGGTCCTGGAGGCTTAACTTGGTCCTGCAGAAGCAGTCTGAAGACTTTGGAACTGATATGTCATGCCTAGTTGAGAAACTGGGAATCTTATTCTGGGCTCCAAGTTGGCAGAATGAGAGAGCAGATTGTGTTTCCAGATATATTGTGTTGGTGATTCCAGAGCTGACTGACAGCAGCCATTCCTTCTTCTGCTTTCCCTTATTTTGAAACCAATTACTCTTAAGTGGCTTCCAACTCATGGTGGCCTCATGTGTGTCAGATTATAACTTTGCTCCATAGTTGTTTTCAGTGGCTGATTTTTCAGAAGTAGATCACACAGCCTTTCTTCAGAGGTGTCTCTGAATGGACCCCAACCTTTTGGTTAGCAGCCAAGGGCATTAACACTTTGCACCATCCAGAGACTCCAAAGGTAATCATATTGTCCTTAATACATATTTTTTTTCCCTCACTGGTGCAATAATTAAAAAGAAAAAGCTTAGTAACTTGGATTATTATTAAATTTTCTACTTAGGTTACCATTTTTTAAAAATATTTTATTGTGTTTTAGGTGAAAGTTTACATAGTTAATTAGGTTCCCATTTAACACTTTTTATACAGATTGTTTCGTGACATTGGCTACAATTTTCACAATGTGTCAGCATTCTCATTATTTTAGTATTTCTATTCTATTTGCTCTGTTTCCATTTATCTAGCTTCCTTGCCCCTCCTTGCCTTCTCATCTTTGCTTTTGGGTAAATGTTGACCATTTTTTCTCATATAGTTGATTGTTTAAGAGAGCACATTTACTTAGGTTACCATTTAATTTCCTTTTATGATACTTTGAGTCCTTCCATATAAGAAGCTGTAATAAATGGGAGAGGAATGAAACAGATAAACTTGGATTAGCTGACTGAATTCCTTGATAATGCATAGAAAGAACCACATGCAGTACCCTAATTAACAAACCTGAAGTGTGGTGGTTGTTTATAGTTCAAACAGTATTGTCTATAGCCTTTTCAATCCATCAGGTTTTATAGGAAGATGGTACAAAGACTTGATGGTTATATAGTTACACAGATTTAATTCTATGAACATAAAAAATTGATTACCCTGGGAGCATTAAGAAGTGTTTTAACTGAATGAATATTTTACTTGCATAAATGGTAGTTCTTATAAACAGCTGAACATTTTACTGTTATTATCTTAAAGTTCTTAAATTATAGGCATACGTGTTTCATTTTAACTGTGAATTTCCATCCGCCACACCAAATATCAAGATGATGCTATCAGAGTGTCTTGCTTTTGATTGGTTCAATATGATGATAAAGTTGCTATCCTCATTGAAATCCCAAGATAACTTTTTTCTTTTTTCCTTTTCTGTCTTTTTGTCCCTCGCCCTTTTTAAATGAATACCTGTTCCAAAAGTGGAATCAATAGGACTACTCTAATAGCCTTCCAGAATCTAAACTACATTATTCCTAAACATTGGGATAGTTTACGTTTTAGAAAGTTCCATTGCTAGGGATATAAAGTAGTGAGGTAATATTTCAGCTTCTTTAAGAAGTGATTCTAAAGCTTCAGAGCTGGAGGATACCTGGGAGGCATTCTAGTCTCTTGCCTCCCTCATTTTACAGATCAGGAGACCCAAACCACATGCCAAAAGATCTAATTGGCATCTTCCCAACAATTGGAAATTCCATCTTCAAAATCATTCAGTGGTTTTTGCCATTATAGTTTTATTATTGGTTTGACTGTTTAGTGTTGGCAGTGGTTATAGAAGGAACTGCTTGTTGCCAGCTAATATGTATTCTACTTTTGTTCTTTAATAACAGAAGACCAATTTTATTTAGGGCAGCAATGTGCCCAGATAAAGCTACTACAACTGCTAGCACCGTGACTAAGGTCTGTCCAGTGAGATGCAAGTAGAAATATTTTGGGGGACTTCTGAGAAGTCTTTTTAAAGGGAGATGGTTCTATTGGGAACTGTGCTCTCTTGTCTTCCCGCTTGCCTTCTTTTTGTCTGCTGCATGGAATGCAGACTCAACGGCTGGAGCTCAGTAGCTATCTTGGATCAGGTGCTGACCTTAAAGATGAAAATAATATGCAGTAGTGGAGGGAAAAGATAGAAGAGGCCTGGGTCCTTAATTAATGAATATGAAACTGGATTATAAACAGGATTAATTATTAGGAATTTATTTTCTTGTGAGTGAGAAATGAACTTCTCATTTATTTTGATTTTCGTTTTATATGCAAGTGAACTAAATCTTGATAGTATGAAGTTTCATGTCATTGGTGCTAACAGAAGTGGAGTTCCACCAGATTAGGGAAGCATTACAAGGAACACTAGGCAGTCCCAGTAACCCCCAAGGGAATGTATAATGTTGAAAGAGTCACTTAATTTCTCTGTATCTCCCTTTCTTATTAAAAAATAGATACAGTGATAACAATTTTAGCTACTTAAAAGTTTTTTCTATAACATTTTTTGTAAAGTTATTTTTGAAACGTAAAATATTATGTATATGGAATGTGTTTTCTATTAATAGTTTTTTCTTGATCTAAATAGTTTTATTAACCCAAGATCCATGAATTCCTTGAAATCTTATGGAAATTTGTACATGTAGGTATAATATTTTTCTATGGAGAAGGTCTATTAAAGTCTCAACACAATCTAGATATCAGAGACAGTGTCCAAAGTGAGATGATATTTATCTAGAAAAAGGCCTCTTCTACTGTAGAGTGACTAAAGTAGATTATTTAAAATGCTGCCTTGAACATTATCTCAAACTGTTGTTGAGTCGATTTTGACTCATAGCAACTCTATAGGACAGAGTAGAACTGTCTTCCTAGGGTTTCCAAGGTTATAAATCTTTATGGAAGCAGACTGCCACATCTTTCTCCTGAAGAGCTGCTGGTGGGTTCGAACCACCTACCCTTCTGTTAATAGCTGAGTGCTTAAGCACTGTGCAACCAGACCTCCTTTTGAACATCATAATCAACATTAAATATACATCTCTGAATGTCTAAAAGTGACAGATCCTTCAAGTTCTCATTTCGAACACCATTTTCTCTCCAAAACATTTTTCAGAGTGCCAGGTAAAACATTGTATTTCCCTTTCCTAAATTCTCATGGGATTTTAATAAATACTCTCTTAAAACACTTACCTGTATATTTCATATTTCTCTGGGCTTCAAGTTCCTTGAAAGCAGGAATCATGTATAATCCTGTATTAAATACCCAGCTGCTTACACATATGACTTATTCAGTAAATATATCTTGGATGAATAAATTCCTTTAAATGTTTGCTTATTTTAGTGGCTTCTATATTACATTTTTATGAATACCTCTGGTTTGGTCTAAAAAATAGCAAACTTCAGCCTCAAAAGTAATTTAATAGGAAAGGCTCCAAATTGGATCCAGAGTTCAACCACTGGAACTTGTCAGGGAGAGGGAACAGATGGTGATTCATAGTGCATGGCTGCAATGCAGATGTTGTCGCTTATCTTCTGTCCGTAACCAGCTAGATGACAACAGGAGTTAGATTTATACCTGGGCTTGCTCAGAAAAGTTAGACTTAAAAAGATATAAACAAATTTTCTACCTAGGAGTTACCAGTTGCTACCCTGCGACACATTCTGAGTAGCACTAGTTATTTAAAACAGGGATATTAATCAAATGTTTCCTTTTCACAGAAACTCAATGTTGTCATGTCATTCAGAAACATATTAGCATGTCAAAATTCTACCAGTAGGACAGCTATTTGTTCTTGATAACATCTGACATGCATATAGACAATTTTGGTTTAATTTTACTTGTTGTTTTTAGTTGCTGTCAAGTCGATTCCAACTTATGGCAACCTCACATGTGCAGAGTAGAACTGCACCATAGGGTTTTCAAAGCTGTGAAGCAGATCTCCAGGCCTGTCTTCTGAGGTGCCACTGGGTGAGTTCAAACTGCCAATATTTTGGCTAAAAGTCGAGCACTTAACTATCTCACCCAGGGACTCCAGATTCTGCTTGGTTGTTGTTGATTGGTTCATTTCACTTGGGATATTGGATATTCTTAGATATTCCAGAAAGAAATTGTTTTGGTACTTTGTTGTTGTTGTTACTTGCTGTCTAGTTGATTCCAACTCATGGAGACCCCATGTGTTACAGAGTAGAGCTTCCCCATAGGGTTTTTTTGACAGTGATTTTAATGGAAGCAGATCGCCAAGCCTTTTCTTCCATGATATGGCATGCTACGGCTGCTAACCAAAAAGGCCGGCAGTTCAAATCCACCAGCTGCTTCTTGTAAACCCCATGGAGCAGTTCTATTGTGTCATATAGGGTCGTTATGAGTCGGAATCAACTCGACTGCAATGGGTTTTTTTGGTACCACTCAGTGGGTTCAAACCACCAACTTTTAGGTTAGCAGGAGAGCGCAAACTGTGCCATGTAGGGACATTAGGGCCCCTGAAAACAGTAACCTTTTTCTGCCACTAACTTCAGAGTCAATTGAGAGAGATGCATAGCAGTCAGACTGATTGAGATAGAAATATAATATTTATTACAGATAAGTGGAAAATGTCGGAGAGATTTGTGACAGATATGGTGCTAATAATTCACCCCATGAATTAAACAAATGTATTCACCCAGTTACTTGCATACCTAGATCTCTCCTGGACCCCTCCCCAAAGAGACAGGCTCTGTACTGCATAGTCAGAGAGTGGCAGAAGACACCCTTCTGAAGGCAGGGGGTTCAGAAGAAAGAATAGAAGAAGGGGCTTCTTCCAGACTCACCAGGGAAAGAAAGTCCAGGGGTTTTACTCTACTACTGTCTATCCAACAGGTAACGTGGAATGGGGAGTAAGTGCTTCCTCTTCTAACATTTGTATTTCATTATATTCCTCTAATCTTGTTGGAGACATTAGAGGATGTCATTATTTTCCTCTTACCAATAGTCCGAAACCTCTAATGGACACTTTTTTGCTATTGGATAACACATTAAGTCCTTAAGTTGACAACCGAGATTTGCTGGGAAATGGCCCCAGAGTATCTAAAATTCTGCACTCCATAGGTTGCATTCTCATAGCATTTTCACCTTCAAATGATTTAGCTCTTTATCGTGTCTTTGGAAAGCCCAGAATTTGGTACATTTTTATATTCGCTCTTAGCGCCACTCACATTAGTGTGTACAATGAACAATGTAATGTGCTTTGTTCATCCACGTATACACGTAGAAACTAAAGTCATCATAGCAGGAAGAAATATGGGTGGGATGGTGTATTCTTTTTTTGTTGTACTTTAAATGAAGGTTTACAGAACAAACTAGTTTCTCATTAAACAGTTAGTACACATACTGTTTTATGATGTTGATTAACAACCCCACGATATGTCAACACTCTCCTTTCTTGACCTTGGGTTCCCTATTAATAGCTTTCCTCTCCCCTCCTGCCTTCTAGTCCTTGCCCCTGGGCTGGTCTCATTTTGTCATTTAGTCTCATTTTGTCCTATGGCTCTGTCTAATCTTTGGCTGAAGGGTGAACCTCGGGAATGACTTCATTACTGAGCTAAAAGGGTGTCCGAGGGCCATACTCTCTGGGGGTTTCTCCAGTCTCTGTCAGGTCAGTAAGTCTGGTCTTTTTTTAAGAGTTACAATTTTGTTCTACTTTTTTCTCCAGCTCTGTCCAGGACCCTCTGTTGCGATCCCTGTCAGAGCAGTCAGTGGTGGTAGCCAGGCACCATCTAGTTGTTCTGGACTGTCTGGTAGAGGCCGTGGTAGATGTGGTCCATTAGTCCTTTGGACTAATCTTTCCCTTGTATCTTTAGTTTTCTTCATTCTTCCTTGCTCCCAAAGGGGTGAGACCAGTGGAGTATCTTAGATGGCTGCTCACAGGCTTTTAAGACCTCAGACACTACTCAGCAAAGTAGAATGTAGAACATTTTCTTTATAAACTATGTTATGCCAACTGAGCTAGACCTAGACCCTAGACCATGGTCCCCAAAGTCCTCAGCCTGGCAGTTCAGTCCCTCAGGGGGTTTGGATGTGTCTGTGGAGCTTCCATGGCCTTGCCTTGTACAAGTTAGGCTGGCTTCCCCAGTATTGTATACTATCTTACCCTTCACCAGAGATAGTTTATTCTTGCAAGACCCAAGTGAAGTTATTCCAGCACTATGGCATATAGAATTTTATGTATTTTCCATTAATTTTCAATAATGTTATATATTTTCTAGTAAAAATTAGCATTCATATTTTCTATTAATGTTTTATATATTTTATTAATGTTTTCAACATTATTAGATCTTAAATTATTAGATCTATTATTAACATCTAATAATGTTGAAAACATTAACTGAAAATACATAAAGAAGAGATACTAATTTCTTTAATGTGTTTTTTCTGATTTTGTCTACCCTTTCTAAAACTTAAGAGCCAATATTTGTTGTTCTCAATCTTGTTGTTAGGTGCCATCAAGTTGATTCTGACATTGCCCAGTCCTTCGCCATGTTCACAATTGTCATTATGCTTGATCCCATTGTTGCAGCCACAGTGTCAATCTATCCGTTGAGGGTCTTCCTCTTTTTCGCTGACCCTCTACTTTACCAAGCATGATGTCTTTCTCCAGGGACTGATCCCTCCTGACAACATGGCCAAAGTATGTAAAACATAGTCTCGCCGTCCTTGCTTCTAAGAAGCATTCTGGTTGTACTTCTTCCAAGCCAGATCTGTTTGTACTTTTGGCAGTCCATGGTATATTCAATATTCTTTGCCAACACCACAATTCAAAGGCGTCAATTCTTCTTCGATCTTCGTTATTCATTGTCCAGGTTTTGCATACATATGATGCAATTAAAAATACCATGGCTTGTGTCAGGTGCAGCTTAGTCTTCAAGATGACATCTTTGCTTTTCAACACTTTAAATAGGTCTTTTGCAGCATATTTGCCCAATGCAATAAGTCCTTTGATTTCTTGACCGCTGCTTCCATGGATGTTGATTGTAGATCCAAGTAAAATGAAATCCTTGGCAACTTCAATCTTTTTTTCCATTTGTCGTGATGTTGCTTATTGGTCCAGTTGTGAGGATTTTTATTTTCTTTATGTTGAGGTGTAATCCACACTGAAGGCTGCGGTCTTTGATCTTCATCAGTCCTCTTCACTTTCAGCAAGCAAGATTGTATCATCTGCATAACGAAGGTTGTTAATGAGTCTTCCTCCAATCCTGATGCCCTATTCTTCTTCATATAGTCCAGCTTCTCAGATTATTTGCTCAGCATACAGATTGAATAGGTATGGTGAAAGGATA